>NW_021634896.1:0-60681 GCF_004799145.2 Neltuma alba | reverse complement strand
TGTTATATACATATGCTTGTTATCTCATCCAATGTTATCTCATCCAATGCTCAACTTTGACATCAATTAAATGCTGCACACTGGTTTGTTCATCCTCCAGTTCCTTCACTTTCTTCTTCAGATCCTCAGTGTTGCCCACCGGAGAAAATCAAATATCCAAGGTGTCCCCCAACCACATTTACCCTATAATCCGAAATCTTTTCAGTAAAAGAGTAATGCCGCCAACTAAAACGAATAATAGAAGAGATACGTATGCAGCAAAATAATGATGCTAGCATATTAAATTTGTTTCCCACTGCCTTTGAGATAGAGACAGATATTTGTTTAAGTGAGCTCTCTTTCTTCCTTTTGATTTGAAAGTCAATAAGAGGAATTGAAGAGAATGAATAGAGAAGTTTACACCAACTGAAAGTGAGAACAAAGGGGGGAAAAAAAATAGAACAAAAGAAGAGTCTACTTAGCAAACAGAGGACTTGTAGAAACAATAAAACGAGTGCCACACACACTGTTAGTTTAAATACTATATCAATTCTTAATATAATAGCTAGTTAATTAATTTAAATAAATTAAAAAAATTTGTTAAGTTAATTATTTGTAATAAAAATGTTATCTTTTTTAGAATTTTTTTAGTAATCATGTATGTTAGTTAAAACTACCATTTAAAACAACTTTTAATATCCCTAATTATTACAAAATTATTTTAAAAATAAAGAAATATGAAAAACAAAATAAATAAATAAATTAGGGCAAAGCATGGGAGGTAGGAGGCAGTATAACAAGAAGAGGCTGCTTCTTTTCCTTTTTTATGTTGGGCTGTAGGAAAGTCAAGAATATGTCATTGCATCAGTGAAGTATGGCCATAGAAGAGTTGAGCATAACAAAACAAGAACGCTTGAATAATTCATGAGACAATAGCAGAGCCTATCACTCATCGGCAACTAAGGCATAAAGATTAAGGCATACATATATCGAAACTAGAATGCTTGAAAAATGGAAACATGGAGGCACCAATGGCGTACGATCAAATCCGGTTATTTGGGATTGTGTTTTGTATGAATGTTTATGTAGGCCTCGGAAAAGAAGTCTTCGAACCTAATGAGGCGAATCAAAGTCCAGAAACTCGTCCTAAACATCTCTGCTTGTGAAAGTAGGCGGTGATCCTCTCACTAGCTGTACTAAGGTTGGCTCTGTACCCACTTCCTATATTTCTGCATGGGTTTAGATGACATATTGGATTTCCAGAAACTAAAATGCTTTGGCGAAGCATGTGTATCACATATAATATTGCTTTATGTCAAAGTCTTTCTGGGAGTTCATGTGTCTGCTAGTTCTTATACATGATAACTCAGTCAACGAAAGCATTACATCGATTTTGAATGTAGCAACCCAGAAGGAAATTATTGTGCAATGGTACAAGATTACTATTCCTCCGGTCCTTAATATAGGACCTAATTATTGAGTTGGTTTTGGTCCTAAATATAAAACCCATTTTTCATATTTATCAATTTTCTCTAAATTACCCTTATGATACTCTCTCAACTATAATCAAGTAGGAGAGAGTGGGTATTAAAAAAGATGATTATGGTGTTTTAGAAAAAATATGTCATATTTTTTATAATTAACTAACTTACCTAACTTCCTTAATCTGTCATATTTTTTATAATTAACTAACTTACCTAACTTCCTTAATCTAATCAAATTAGTTAAATGGGTCTTATATTAAGGACCGGAGGAGTATTATATAATCAACTGTAAAATCCATCTCCCTATTTATTTTTCTACTCAGTCCTCCTCTCATAGGTGAGGTGTTTCTCAATTTTGGCTCTGCAAATAAACCTATTTATTGGATATCTGTTTTTCTTGTACACATTTTATGGAAACTCGTAGGATAAGTAACTCACTGTGTTCTTCTCTGTTTCTCCATCCAGAAATAGAGCATTTTGATTACTGAGAATTCATTTTTTTTAAATATGTTTTTCCTTGATCTCTCTTGTAGAGTATCAAACTTCATATCCAGCCAACCACCATAAACGTCTCCTGCCACGTGCTTTCAAACCGGACATTTATTCCGATAGGAAATATCATAAAAATGTTTCAAAGTGAAACTAAATTAAATTGAGCAATTTTCGCTTAAGGATAAAAGATTAAAGCCGTTCGTTATTTGTACCTTAGTGCTTCCACCTCCAAATGAAATCATAGTAAGGAAGCTTAACTAGAACTTCAGAATCTTTTTTTTTTTTTTTTTGGGACCAAAAGTAGAACTTTAGAATCACAACACACCAATTTAAGAGTCTTTATACATTAGATTAGTACACAGTAAAGCAAACCGTGCCTTAAGGTAAAGTTTTGACCAGAATCAAGTCATTCATAACCCAATTTATTGGGAGGATTATTGTTTATGATAAAAACAGAATCTCGTTTATCAAATACTACCTGTAGTCTTAGTTATAAGACCCAGTTGACTAATTTGAGGAGATTAAGAAAAGAAGTTTAAGTTAGTTATTTGTAATAAATAGGTATTGTCTTTCCTAAAATATCCTTACTAATTAATAATATTGGCTAGAACTGCAATTATTAGAAGGACTACCTTGGAAAAAATACATAAATATGAGACAAAGTGGATTAGGATTTTATATTTAGGACCAAAATAAAAGTCAAATAGGATTTTATATTAAGGACCGGAGGTAGTAACTACTAAAATATATAATTTGAAAATTGAACCAAAAAAATCATTGCACTAGCGTCTGTCTACATTCTTCATCAAGTGTCAACATCATCGCCAACAGCACCTACATTAATCAAGCACGGAAAAGCAGAAGGCTATTAAGATTATGTTTAAATTCTACGTGTGTACATATATATCCATGTCATTAGATAGAGTAGCATACTCAATTTGAAGCAAGGAAAAGATATCTCCCCTGTTTCCCACCTTAATATATGAAGCTGTTTTGTTGGTATTATAGTAACTACAACTGGAAAATAAATATTGAAATAAATTCCAATGAGCAACTCTATTTTTAAGGGATGAAGCACAAACAAACATTGCAAAAAGATAAGAACAATTTAAAGAGAAGAGAAGTTGGCGTATATCATAGTAAGTTGCTACTAGAGGAAAACAGAGAGACAGTAAATAAAAGATACAAACAGTTTCAGAAAAGAGAAAATTCTTTAGCAACAAAATCCTAAAGCTAACAAACCTGAACATCATAAGATGGATGATGGGTTTATCTTTCTACATATTAACACCATCTTGCCATACCTAGATTATAAACAAGATCTTATAATTAGGATCGGAGGTAGTATTAGTTAGAGCCTAGGAAAAGAAAAGGAAATTTTGAAGACAGACGACGTTGGCATGGGCGCGCGATATAATCAATTTTTCTATTTCCCTCGTCATTAAATATACATTTTTCTAAACAGTATTTGTTTTCTTTTTCTTTTTTTTGGGGGGGGGGGTTTATACCGTACCTAAGGTCTCGTTCATCCTCCCATTCCACATCATGTTCTTCTACTTTCATTTTAAACAACCCTGTTGTTTTGAAGAGTCTTGGACAAAACATTTTCATTTCAGGACATCCAGTTATTTTTATCTTCTCTAATTCTGAGAATTTGAATGTGTGATTTTGTGAAGAAAACATCTTAAAGTTTGGCATATCAGTAAGTTTGATCCTTCGTAATTGGTTGCATGTGATTCCACCTTCTACATTTGCATTAGTCTCATTCAATACAATTGTCTCCGTCTTTTAGCAATTGTTTATCTCCCAACTATTTAAGACTCATCAAGCTTTTCGCAGTTAAACTTGTCATTAATTAAATGGGTGAGTTGATGACAATGAAGAGTTAAAAAGAAAAATGATGCAGTATTTGGTGGCTTCTTGTATCATTGACTTTTGTCTTTTAGTTAGACGTAAGGTAAAGGCATTTTTTGAAGATTAAATTTGTTTAAGCTGCAGCACTTAGTGCTCTGCTACTTTTTTACAAAAAAAAAATGATTAATACTCTTTCAGTTCTCAATGTAATGTAAGACCTAATTATTAAGTTAATTTTAGTTTTAAATGTAAGATCTATTTCCCATATTTATCAGTTTTTTCTAAATTACCTTTGTTGATACTTCCTTAACTATAATCAAATAAGAGAGCAATGGAGAATATTAAGAAAGATGATTATGATGTTTTAGAAAAAATATGTCATATTTCTTATAATTAACTAACTTATTCATTTCTTAATATAATCAAATTAATTAAATAGGTTTTATATTAAGAACTGGAAGAGTACAATTTTTAAACATTCAAATTTGTTTTCATTTTGATTTTAATCCCTTGAGTTTCAAGTCAGAGGTTTTGGTCCCTCCATTTTCTTCTCATTTAAAACAATGATACTTATGATTCAAAAAAACTTGAACTATTTTGTCCTTCAGCTATTGTTTGAAATTTAAGATATCAAAATCAAAATGAGGGCAAACTTGAAGGATCAATGATTTTTTTTGAAACACAACAAAAATGATAAAATTAATAATAAAAGGTTACAAAGTAAAGTAACTAAGATATCCTACATTAAAAGAGTTAAGCCTAAAAAAGAAATATTTAGAAATAACATCAACATCGTAAGAGCTAAAATTATAGAGAAGCGCAAGGATCTCTTGCCAAGTAATAGAAGAAGAAGAAGAAGAGTTGTCCCTGAAAGCTGAATGGACTGCTTCTGCACACAATGTATAAATAATGGAAGTTTTGGTAATTCCGTCCAATAGACTGTAATGATCTCAATTCCAAAATACCTCAACACAGTGGAATCATCAGCATATATTTAATATTCAACCCAGTTATAACTATAGGCATATAAGAATACATTCAAATAGTATTGTAAACAACTGATAGAAACAGAGGAAAGATACAGAGGGGAGGGGAAGATACGAAAGCCACAGAGAGAGGATTCCCAAGAGCGGGACCAAAAAGAGAAGATCATCCAAAATCATCCAAAATCATCCACACCCTTCTCACTAACCTTCCTCCGCATATATAGCGTTGCTTTCATATTGTTGAGATTCCATTCGGTTATTGCTAACAGCATCATGCAAAGGCACAATACTTGTTGGGTGATCATAAGCCACGTGTCCTCTTTGGGTCCCATTAATGTTTGGCAGAATCATGACATTACTCTCCCCATAGAGATTGACCTTGTCCTCAAGGTCAAAGAGAGGGCAAGTGCAATTAGAGAGTTCAATCGGCATAGAGAGAGTCTCATTAACTTTCTGCTGTACATTAAGAACCATCACTGAACCAATCCCCAGACAGGTGCAAATACCAAAAGCCGAGCATTCTGTACTAGAGAAAACTTGCACCTGCTTTGCCAATCATAAGAGTTGAGAACCAGGATAGGTTGCAGTCTAATTTTCATGCTCCTAAGCAAATCATCCAACAAGTATAGACCAGTAGGAAAATGAGTCCAATATCACTGTGATAAAACTCCACCAGTGACAAATGGAAAAGATACTCCACTACACAAAGGCTATTATGCACATCTTTCTTGTTGAACACGTGTTCTATATTCATAGCAAGCACAAAAGTTGTAGAAGTCCAAACTAGGCCTCCGAAGATATTCATCAGACTCATGTTGGCTATTAATTCCCACAAGCCATGACAAGAAAATATCATGCTAGCACGAGGACAATAGTCTGACACAACCATAAAAATTGAGCCCTTTGTGCAATTATGTCTTGCAATCCTAGTGCCACCTCTAGCATATGCAATGATTAACTCAATCCAAAATCTGCCATCCAGTACAGTCATGTCATCAAATATTTTTGGCCCCCCTTTAAGACATGAAACAATTATAACGCAAACACTACACAAGACAGATGCAAGACCACTGAAGAATGGCATTGAAGCAAGAGTATGTGGCCAACAATTATGGTGGTACATGGCAAAGAGTGGAACAATGACATAAGAACTATGTTCATAGTCCAAACAAACGTGTAATATATGGTAAGATCCAATGGTTATCAAATCAAGGAGTTGAAAGAACCTTAATGCAGAGGAATAAAGCCTATGCGCTGCAAGGTGTCCAAATAATATTAATGTAAGTCCATATTGCTCAACTAGTATAAGCCACCGAACATTTTGTAACTTCCTTGCCCCTGCTAAAATGCTTATTAGTAAATCATGATTCGTTTTAGCCGCATCCATATTGTTCAGGTGGGTATGCAATGTCAACTTCACACAATTCTCATTATTCATGAACACCTTTAGCCCCATCAAAGCATTATGGAAAATCAAAGCTATGAACATTAGTGTACTTGCAGCACGAATTGATATAGGCAACCAAGGGAAGTCATAAATACCAGGATAAAAAATATAAACGAGATCCAATTCAACAACCCATTGTTGATTGAGTAATTTAATTCCAAAATAAGAGAATGAACAGAAATCCATTGCTGCAAAGTTTTTTGAATGTCTTTCAATATTAGTGTCCCATATACACATTGTAATCATGTAGAATGCTTCGAACCCAATTTCAACATGAAGCAGTACACGTGGAAGGCATTGATTATCCATATACCTGCAATCTCTTGGTATTCTCATCTTAAATTTCTGAGCAGCAACTGCCCCTTCTACCTGTTGTCGATATTTCTGGATTGCGTTACAAATAAGAGGTAGAAATTTTACATCAGATGACTCAAACTTATAATCTTTATCACATAGAAGGAGTCTGCTAAAGCCATTAACAGTCCAAGTCAAATAAGAGATGGTAGGACTAAGAGGCATTGAAATTCCCAAAATATTACCCATTGTTCTCATATCCACCACATGTAATAGATATGCGAAAGAAGCTATATAAATTTGCCAAACAGATTTAGATTGGGTATTTGCAAAGTAAGTAGTCCTGTAACCTGTCAGCTGTTCATTCTTGGCAAATTTACGCAACCCATATGGAGATTCCATTGCTGAGCCAGGATCAAATACCCATTGAACAATCAATCCCCGATTTGTGCCCTCAATCCCATCAGTCTTCGGTAAAAAGCAAAGGAGAAAATCAATGGACCCAATTGTCGTTGCCAGAGGAACAGAACAATAATAAGGCAACAGAAATTCATTGTAGTTTTGGCTATCAGCTAACTCCTGTCTCTCACTGAAAATGGGGATGGATGGCCTGGGGTAGCTGAAGGCGAATTGCATAGACTGAATTTGGGCTGTAAATAGTTGGGGCGTAAAGCCGCGCATTGCCTGGAAAGAATAAAATGCAGGAATCGGAAGAACCTCTTCATTCTCTCTAGATACTTCCTGGATTGGAGCGACCCTGTGGGTTGCATCGAAGCTCACAACATCAGAGTTGTTAGAGTTAGTAATGGTATGATCATCGGTATCCACCTCGTCATCGTTTATCCCATCACTCTGTTCCAGAATAGGTTGATAGTCCGTTGACCATAGAACTTCAATCTTATCGTGACACAAGGAAGACTGATGAATATCAAATGTGTAGGAGGGACGACCCTGCGACGAGTTCATTTTTGGCTGTAAAAAAGATTCATTAGTTGACAGCGAGTGCACTATAGGGCTTGGACTCTGAGAGGGTGGGGGATCATTGATTAATCCCCTACGTTTCAACATCGCTTCAATTCCGTCCAAGCAAGAGAAATCCTTCATCGCAACACTGGTAGCCTCATTCTGAGTGATAGAATTATCCTCATCAGATTCGATGTTAGCGTTGAATTTAGAATTCAGCAATTCCAGTTTTAAAATAATATGATCCATTCTTGTAATCATATCAGAAGCACAATGTTCTATCTTAGTAGCAAACTGCTTGATCCCTGCTTCACACTCATCTAATTCGGGTTCATCGTCAACCATCATGGAAGGGGTTACTCTCAATGAAAGCACCATTTGTAATGATCTCAATTCCAAAATACCTCAACACAATGGAATCATCAGCATATATTTAATATTCAACCCAGTTATAACTATAGGCATATGAGAATACATTCAAATAGTATTGTAAACAACTGATAGAAACAGAGGAAAGATACAGAGGGGAGGGGAAGATACGAAAGCCACAGAGAGAGGATTCCCAAGAGCGGGACCAAAAAGAGAAGATCATCCAAAATCACCCACACCCTTCTCACTAACCCTCCTCCGCATATATAGCGTTGCTTTCATATTGTTGAGATTCCATTCGGTTATTGCTAACAGCATCATGCAAAGGCACAATACTTGTTGGGTGATCATAAGCCACGTGTCCTCTTTGGGTCCCACTAATGTTTGGCAGAATCATGACACAGACCAAAAGATTTTATCCAGCAGACTGAGGCTCTAAGGCATTTGGAATGAAAAACTGGACCTGCTAATGAATTGCTTCTCTAAATAAATTCTTTCAAACATGCAGCCTGATGATAAATCATTCCATGGCGAAAATGATGTTGGAGTTTTCTATATTTGAAGAGAATTATGTTCAACCATTACGATGCAAGTGAAAATACTAGAGAATTTGAATTTTATTTTGAGGATAATGCTGAGTGCTGTGGTAATTCAGAAAAGCTAACTTGGAAAGGGAACAAATTTGCTGGACATCATAAAGTACTGAGAAGAGTGTGGCCACTTTGCCTTGATGAAGAATATCATTCCAAGTCTTCAAGATAATATCGAGCAAACATATAATTTGATAAGCAACATCCTGTAATTGATCTTGACTCAATTGTGCCAAGGTAATTTTTAGCCAAGAAGCAAATTTCTCAGAAGAGTTGAAAGAAATTCTGATGGATAAACTTCCAAACCAAAGAGCCCAAGTAAAAGAACAATTAAAAAAAAGATGTAAAAGATTCTCCTCTTCTTCACAGCCAAATACACAGAGGCTTGAGATGTTAAGATGATGCTGCCTTAGAATATCAACAGGGGGTAAGGCCTTATGCAGCAATTTCCAAGTGAATAACAATTGTTTGAGAGGAAATTTCAACCTCCAAAGTAGTAGCCAGAAATCATCAACAGTTGGAGCCAGATTGTAAGAATCATCTTGCCAAAGTAAATAAGTTCCATCTCGAACCTAGTAGATACCCTTGTTATTGCCAGACCAGATAATTTGATCAGGAAGATTTAAGGGGGAAATAGACTGAGCAAGAATAGAACGAGCTATATCTGATGGATAAATCTTAAAAATGAGGGAGGAATTCCATGAAACTGGATTCCACAAAGGGGGAGTATGCAATAACAGATCCTATACAAGCTTAATATTCAAATATTGCATCAGATCCTGCTGAATAGGCCACCATTAATTGGGATGCTCGTCCTATTGCCAATTTTCCATTTTAATTTCCCAGCTATAATATCAGCATATTCTGCAATGCCCTTCAATATCTAGGATGAGTTATATGGAAGTTTAATAATTGACTGGCTATCTAAATTAAAGTATTTGACTTCTAAGACTATGGCCAGCAAAGAAGAATCTTGGGAAGAGATTACCCGCCAGATTTACTTAGCAAGAAAGGCTCTGTTCACAATCTTAGCTGGTCTTAACGCCAAATCACCCTTAGCCACAGGCTGGAAAAGTTTATTCCTACCCCAAAGATGCATCCTTTTCTTGGTATCCGCCGAATCCCAGAAAAAAATTAGCAGATAATGCATCTACCTTGTCACAAATTGAATGGGGAATTTTGATGCAAGAAAGGATAAGTATGTTATCACAGATTATATTAATCATTACAAAAATATAATGAGATAGCGTTTGGTACGGCTTATTATTTCTTCTTCTTCTTTTTTTTTTAATAAAAAACGTGTTTCGTGAGGAGGTAGAGACGTCCTAGATAATTATTTTTTTAAGTAAAACATGGAGGCAGTATTCGGTGAACCAGACGCAACCTCCTTGATAATAACTTCTTTTTTAAAAAAATAAAACATTGATTGAGGCACCGGAGTTCAGATTATATTTTACTTAACATGTTTTATAATTTATCGAGTTCATGTTTCTGCTATTTCCTAATATAACTCATTAAATGAAAGCATTACATCCCGTTTTAAATGAAGGAAGTTATTGTACAGTGGTGCAAGATTAATACTGTTAAATAATCACTATGTCGAATCCCTCTCCTTGTTTATTTTTCAATTCAGCACCCTCACCTCGTACATAAAGTGTTTCTCAGTTTTGATTATTCCTCAATTTGGTTCTTTACATAAACCTATTTATGATCGAACATATCTTTTTTCAGATGCACCATATGTGAGGGACCATTATTTATGATAGTTTTATTTGGGGTGGACTTGATTGAAAATATCCATATCTTGAAAATATAATTGAGAAGACAATGTTGTAAGTGACAAAATTGACAATTTCCTTATTTGTGAAGTACCAAGTACAATTTGGAAGGCAGTTTTGAAAAAGACTCAATTGAGAAATGCCTCATTTGCTCCGTAGTCACTCATTTTTCCATTCAGAAACAGAGCATTTTGATCACTGAGAATTCATTTTGTGAATGTTGCTCCTAAGCAAGTGAAAAGCTGTTTGTGTGTGTGTGTGTTTTCTTCTCGCTCTGTTTTATAAAGTATTTAATTTCATAGCTACGCTGAATTTGTCAGGTGGGGGTCTAAATCATACAGATTCTAAAGCTGTTACCACAAAACTTTATAATTCCAGCTTCCAGAAGTTCTTGAACTCTCATTATCTGTTTAGTCCTGGCAATCTTGCCGCGATCAGAGCCCACCTGAATTGAATCCACATGTATATGATATCATCATCTCTGATCCGCTTAATGTAATTAAATGACATTATTGTTAATGTGGCACACATATAGGCCAGAGCAGATGTTTCCAATGTATCCTATGTATTTGATGATTATAATGTTGTCGCAGTACTGTACCCTGAGATTCTATGGACACAAACCTTGGTATCGATTGCTTCTGGGATTCCTTGTGTACACTACGTATTTACATTACATGATCATCAGAACTATTATTCATAGTACGTACCTGAATTAACATGGCAAACTGTGTTGTGATTAGTACTATTTCAAACCCCCCCCCCCAAAAAAAAAAAAAAACACGCGCTCGCGCACACATCAATACTCGGTTTTAACTTCGACACACAAAATATTTGTATGTGTTTTAGTGACTTGTTTGTCATGCCTAATATATGGGTTGGGATTTTGGACTTTTGTTTGAGGGGCCCGACCTAGGGGTGGGGGGAAGAGCAGAAGTTTGTAAATCCATTGGATAGATTTCTCCCACCACCACCCAAAGTTAGATGCTCTGAATGCCTACAAGTAAATTTCTTTAGATTAATTTTGTAATAATCAGTAAATTATTCTCGATAAATTTTAGATATGTGCTAATTTATTGAATTGAATTGGTGTGCTTTGCTCCCTCCCCCTAAAAGAAAAACAACTATTGTGTGCTTGTGTAGTTTGATGTCCTTCTCCCTTTTTGCTTTGAGCCACACTAGAGCCCCGCTTTTAATTTGCTATGGCTCTTTAAATTCTTAAGCTTCTTATCCATTAATTTTATTGTTTTCATATGTTAGTTAGTGAATATGATTAAACCAATTTGGCGATGCTTTTGGAGAGTTGTAATGTAATATTACACTCTAATCTCTTATGACTTCCAGTCGTGCTTAGTGATTGTGCATATATGTAATGTAAACAACACGTACATACATAATTCTAAGGTCTTGTAGAAGCACTTGAATATAGTGATCTAAGTTTAGAATTTTATCATTGAAATTTTTGATTTAGTGTTTTGGTGTGAGAATCTATCCATCCAAAATGAAATTAAGGTGTAAAAGTGCGGAGACGACTCATCTTGTGGGGTATTATTCGATGAATTCGGCAGCTGCTCTTGTCTAATTACTAAGTGGTGATATAAGGTTTGATTTATTAACATGTTTCCTTTAATATGAATTCAAGACTTATCATTTCAGATATTACTAATTCTGTGATTAAATCATCGAATTATGAAGAAAAGTTATAATTTGCCAATACTTCTTTGTGTCAAGTTTTTTTACCACTAAACATCTCTTTTTTATTGAAAGCGTTACATCCCGTTTTAAATGAAGCAACCCCGAAGGAAGTTATTGTGCAGTGGTACAAGATTAATACTGTTATATAATCACTGTGTCAAATCCATCTCCTTGTTTATTTTTCAATTCAGCACCCTCACCTCGTGCATGAAGTGTTTCTCAGTTATGATCATTTCTGAATTGGTTCTTTACATAAACCTATTTATTATTGAACATCTCTTTTTTCTATCAAATTCAGATGTACTCATATGTGAGGGACCATTATTTATGATAGTTTTACTTGGGGTGGACTTGATTGAAAATATCTATATCTTGAAAATATAGTTAAGAAGACAATGTTGTAAGTGACAAAATTGACAATTTCCTTCTTTGTGAAGTACCAAATACAATTAGGAAGGAAGTTTTGAAAAAGACTCAATTGAGAAATACCTCATTTGCTCCGTAGCCACTCATTTTTCCATTCAGAAACAGAGCATTTTGATTACTGAGAATTCATTTTGTGAATGTTGCTCCTAAGCAAGTGAAAAGCTGTTGTGTGTGTGTGTGTGTGTGTGTTTTTCTCCTCGCTCTGTTTCATAAAGTATTTAATTTCATAGCTACCCTGAATTTGTCAGTTGGGGGTCTAAATCATGCAGATTCTAAAGCTGTTCCCACAAATTTATAATTCCAGCTTCGGCCAAGAATTTATATCTACCATTTCCTTTTTTTTTTTTTTAACATAAGGACAGTTTGATCTTCATATATTACTTAATTTTTGCAAACAAGGTCATGTGCCTTCACAATAATTTTAGACATTCGAGATCCTTAAGGAATAACAATTTTGTTAATTTGGTCCTTGAGCATAATTTTCTCTGTAATTAATGGGTCACCAAAACATTTCAACCCTTAACATATAGAGGCATCGATGCCTCATATCAGTGATAAAAATTTAATTTTGGCAGATGGATAATTTAATTAGAGAAATCCCATGATAATAAGAACAGAAATATTTTGGACGCCCCTTAGACAATTGCTGGATTGTGTCTGTTAAGACTGATGTTCCAAAACCTTTCATTCTCTGCCAACCTGAACCAAAGTATCTGTCATTGTCGTGGACAGAATATTCTGGGTGAAGGAAAGGGTCTTATAATTATGGCTTCCCTATGGCTCCTTGCTTGACAAAATCTCTCGACTAAAAAGAGCCACCCCACAAATCTAGACTCGGAAACCTTTTCAATGGTGAACAGTCTCAATGAACTAAATAATCTTAATGTAACATAATCAAGAAAACCACACAGTCGCTAAACGAAAACTTCACAATCACAACACACCAATTTCTGAGTCTTTCATACATTAGTGTCATAGACTCATAGTACTCAATGAAACAAACGACGCCTAAGGGTCGAGTTTTGAGGAGGGCCAAGCCATTCATCACCCAATTTACTTGTAGGAATATGGTTTATGATAAGAATAGAGTCTCGCTTATCAAATAATAGAGCATATGTAACTACCAAAGCATAATTTGAGAATTCAACAAAAGCATCATCACCTTGTAGGCCCAGGCCATTAATCACCCTCTTCTCCCATGTATTAACAGTAGGAGCAAATTCCTGAAAGAGAAAGAGAAAATATTTAACCTATTATTATTTTAAATATTAATTTCAGTTACTCCAGACTGCATATACATGTATATATCTGTGTATGTTTAGATTAAAGTTTACTTAGGTTTAAAATTTATACTTCGATATATAAATCACCTCTATATGGAGGAGCATGGAAGATGAGCATGGGTATAATTTTAACATTAGCTTGATAATTTTTCCTAGAACACCATAATTATTTTTTTTAATATTCTCCCTTCATCTTCTATTTGATTATGGTTAAGAAAGTATCAATAAGTATAATTTAAAAAAAAACTCATAAATATGAGAAATAGGTCTTACATTTAAGATCAAAATTAACATAATAATTAGGTTAAGAGCGGAGGAGTAGTGCCAAATGAAAAATATAAGGGCCATCACTAGAATAACTAGCCTTTTTTTTCTTTTTGAGATCTAAGCATCACAAATTGAAATAGGAAGTTTTTTTTAATATTATTTTTGGGTTTTTTTTTCCTTCTTGAAGAAATATCACAACTAGCAAAATAAAATCGAAAATGATTGCAACAACAGAGAAGTACCAGCCAAAAAATTCAGAAAGCAGTAAATTCAGGAATTTTTTTTCCTTTTTTTTAAGTCGAGAAAAGAGAAAAGCAAAAAGGAAATCAGAAAGTCGAAATATATAAGAAAAAGGGAATTGCAGAGATGATGAAGTAAAAGAAGAAGCCCAGAAAGCAATAGAAAGCAGAGAAGAAACTATGGAAAAGAAAACGAAGAAGAAAAAGAAGATTTGAAGCTTTATTTGGGAGGAGTGGCTGCAAATTCTCTGGTTTAGATAAGGATTCAAGTCAACACAATTTGATCAGGGTTTATATTATGGGGATAATGCATGACAATTTATGACCTTATACAAGTTAATTAATATCACTACTCAAAAGTTCAAATTCCTCATGTTCGGATTCCTCATATTTAGTTTTTTTTTTTTAATGTTAACATTAGCTTTTTATGAAGTACTTAATTGTCATTCCACGTGATGACCTCTTTATGTATTTATCAAGGGAAAAATAATGCATAGAAACGTAATTTAATGGTAAAAAATAAAAAAAACTTGTAAAATTTAGAAAATCAGTTAAAAGGGGAAAAAAGGGGAAAACTAATAAGCCTGGGGCACTACTTTGTTGTGTTGTTTCTTATTGGTCCAATTAACTGCGCGGGGCAACTTTGAATTTTCGCCGAAGAGAATTATTGAAGTGGGCGAAAAGAAAAACAATACTGAATGAAAAAGGGAACAGGATGATAACAACCCTTGTATTCACTGTCATCCCATATTCGAGTAATTATATGAATTAATTTGGAGCTACGTACCCACCATATGATAATCTTATCTCTTCTTCTTTTTTTTGCGCTTTTTTTTCTACAGATAATCTTATCCATTATAATTTGTAGATTTTTATTTATTGAGACCAACACCAACTCTAATTAATAATATTAACATTTACTAACGCAAGTTTATGGTAATATATACAAAAAAATATACATTTATTCTTCTAATCTTAACATTGTTAGGCTTAAAATGATGAGTTTTTGTAACAATCATAGTTGTTTTGAAAATTAAACTTAATATGTTAGTATTAGAGAATGTTTTTTCAATATTTAAGGTTATTTCAATTGTTATCATTTTATGTTAATGATATTAGGATTCAGCGAACTAAAGTATATTTTTTAAAGTTAAAATATCACACTTTTGCATACTACTCCCTCCACTCCTTTTTATAAGATATAATTAACCAAATCCCATTGTTTCAAAAGTTAGTTAAAACTGGTTAAGTACAATTAATATGTAAAAAATAAATTTTATTTTTTAAAAATGCCCTCATTCATGTGGAAGAGATAATATGTAGTGGAGAGAGAATGTATAACAGAGAAAGAGAAAGTTATCTTAGAAAAAAGAAAATGTGTAATTAAATGAGGGTAAAATTGAAAGTTTACAAATTAATTTTGAAATAACTTCTAAGAGTCTCTCATAAAATGAAACAAAGTATACCCAACAATTGCATCTTATAAAAAGGAATGGAGGGAGTAATAATTTTCTTGTACGATTATTTTCTTTATAATTCTGAAATAATAAAGATTCTAAGACTAAACATATTTTTATCCTGAAAGTATTCATGAAGATGGTATAAAATGGCGTGTGGAGTATGGATTCTGGAAGTGACAAAAGTAGCGTGTGGGCTGCCAAACGTTAGGTATTAAGTTTAGGAGAAGACTGAGAGAAGACTTCCTGTTACACAACTTGGACTCACATTGCGCGGGTCAGCTACTTGGCATGTAATTATATCCTTCGTTAGTACTACATATCAGACCTAGTTATTATTAAATCTTAAAACTATAGAAGTTATCTGTTGTAGTCTTGTCGGTTAGGACTTAGGATGCAACACCTCACTTTTATATACTAATAGGATCATTTTAACGTCTGTGAATCACTAACGCCAGGTTTCCGTCCTGAGAAAAGACAGGGAATTTTTTTTTTTCCTTTAACATTAAAATCCGTTGATCAAATATTTCAAATCTTCAGATAACTGATGAGTGGTCCAATATCAACCCTGCTTTCAACTTAATCTATTATCACCTAAAATAATTTCATACTATACAATCTTATAATATTATATAAAAAATAAAACAACGCTCTAGGTTGACAGCATATACATGCACCTTGCAATGCTCACCTCCTTCTTCTAGAGGATACAAAATAATATTTCCATAGAGCAAGTAAAGTTACTTGCCCATATATTTTGCTATACAATTTACAGAATTATAACAGGTATCTCTGCTCTTCAACCAGCCCACCTTCTTCTTAAATAACCTTCTTGTCCTTCTAGCTACTAGCCTTCACTGTTCATCATAAATTGGGGGGTGAGATTCCGAAGAATCCCCGTAGTAGTAATTTCCATCAAACAAATGTGCAGATCACATAAAACATGCAAAACAAGCCATATGGAACAAAACCTTGCAAGCTAATGCAATTAAGCATTTATGCGCAATGACAGATAGACAAGCTGAATAAATAATGCGCAAATAATAGGCAATCACTGCCGCGCATATAATTGGCAATCACTGCCCCATGTCTGTTAGACAAGCTGAATAAATAATGCGCAAATAATAGGCAATCACTGCCGCGCATATAATTGGCAATCACTGCCCCATGTCTGTTAGACAAGCTGAATAAGTAAAGCGCAAATAATTGGCAATCACTGCCCCATGTCTATCAGCTGCACGTGATCACGGCTAAAAATCCATGCAAGGAATTAAGGATTACATGTTCTCATGCTTTTTGAATAGCAATATGGCACAAACAGACATGCAGCAATCATACACAAGTGTAAGGGAGGAAAGAACTACTACTTGAACCTTCTGCTTCAAAATCAAACCTTACTTGTTTCCTTTCTCTTAGGTTCTTCGGTAGGCTTTTGCAGATATCAAAACCTATTATATTAGTAAGGGTTGGTTAATACTTGATCCAACATAATTTATAAATTAAATAACTCTCTTTAAATCCCAATCTCTTTCAATCTCTACTCTTACTTAATAGTTGGTCATTCTGGACAATTTTTCTTATTTAAACTTTTCTCTTTGGAGAGTTTCCTTCCTTATCTCAACACAAACAATTACCGTTTTAGCATCCTCATAATTATTTAATCACCTATAACCTCAAGTTCTATTTAATTTCACTCTCTAACTATACCATCCACTTGAATCTCTTAACCTCTTAAATAATTCAAATTATTTGAGTCTCTCCTTCAAATTTCATTCTTAATCTCTATATAATTTGAACGCCTAAACCAATATTACATCAACAATTCAAGCTTATCATCCTATCTTGAATTCTCATTTTCTCTCCATAAGCATCTAAATATTTCATTTGCTCATATTTATTCAAAACCAACAGTAACTCTTTATCTAATTAACCCACCTTTTCTTCCCTATTTAAATGTCATTTCCATGAACCCATACCTCTATTCTTCTCTAATCTCCCCTGGCCTCAATTCCATTTCACCCATACCACCTCCTATTTCCACTATCTTATATGCTATACTCTCAAGTATCATAACAGCTAATATCCACCGATATATATATATATATAAGTTCCAGTTCTTCCCTTTTTATTCGGCCATCGCCTAGCCTATAAATATATATAAATATAACAATAATAATAGCAATGCTCCACGATTACAACCTTTTCCTCAACTATTGTCAGATCCAAAACACCCATAAGCATCTCGCACAACTTAACAAATCAGGAATTTTTCCAGATTAACATACTTCAATTAAATTATCCTAAACCCACTATCTCACATATACATATAGGACCAACTGTAATCAACTCTTACCGTCTAATTAGACTAACAATTCAGATTCAAATGCCAAGCACCCCACGGCACATGCATATATCATCTATATATATAAGAAACGTCCTTCTCCTACCTTTCACTTCAGCAACGTCTTTAACACACAAACCACCAACATTCGATCACTCCTAATCATTATATATATACGTGTGTGTGTATTTTAAACCTTAGCTGACTCCTTTCATCATGGAAAATATAGGTCCTGTTTCAGACAAGCCAAAACAGAGCAGCAACGTCACATGCAACCAGAAAATACATATGCATCAACACCGTATTATTCCTTTCTTCAACCACTAAGATTCAACACCAACCAGAGACACATTTAACCCCTGTTTCGGTCAACAGAAACAGAGCAACCATTCGGGTATATATATACTTATATATATATATACACACACACACACACCTACATACAACTACTACCTCTCACTAACTTCATAACTTGACACCACGGAGGACCAGTCGAGCATTTGACCATAAAATCACAAACCAGATTCGGACACCTACTAAACATAACTAAAAGTTAACATGCAGACCGAAAAATCAACGCTACATGCTCCCATCTTGAACAAAACACGATTTCCTCACTTATCCTCCTCTTCCTGTCACTTTCTCTCTCTAAAACCTATCTCTCTCTCCTCCATCACAGCTAGAGTACCCTGAAAACAGCAAAGAAAAAGACGGAAGAGCGCTTAGGAGACTCACCTTGATCAATTAATCGGTTTGCATGCAATAGAATCACCTCCGATCACCTTCTCGCTGGTAGCTTCTTCTGCGTTCTCTCTCTCGTTCTCTCTCTATTTTCCTCTGATTTTCGATACAGAATGAAGAAAGGAAGAAGCTGCCGCCAGGTTAATGAAATGGGGAGAGCAGAAATGACCATTACACCCTTCAACAAACTTTTGTTTTCACTTTCATCCTTTCTATGTTTTTCTGAACTTAGAGAATAAACACAGAAATTATTCCACCATGTTTTATATGGATTTTCCTTATCCATTAGCTTCTTTGACCCATGAAATAATGTCCATAAAAAGTTCGGGTCAAAAATAATCTCCTACCTATTTTTCTTGAATTGTAGAAGAAAATAGCCCTTAAATCTAGAAATTAATCCTTAACCCATTTTAAGGATTTTATGCCTCAAATAAATTCTCTACATCATAAGATAATTTCCCTAAAATTTTCTAGTTAATTAGAAACCTCTAAGTATTTTTCCATAATTTTCAGAGAAAATAAACCATTTTTCTCTTAAAATTATCTATTAAAATTATTTAAGCCATTTTTGGGGAAATACCTTTTCCAAAATGTCTCTAAACCCTAAAAATCATTATTCCATAATTTTCCCCCTTTATTTGGCAAATAAATAATTTTAATAAATTTTTCTCTTTTCTACTCATCCTAAATCATAAAATTCGGGGTGTTACATAGGATACTCGGCTCTTACCCGAGAGACCAGCGTTGGATTCCCGGCAACGGATAGATTTTTTGTGTTTTGTGTTTCAGCAGCTGCCAACGTCAAGCGGGAGCATTATAGTCTTTTCGTTAGATTCATGGCTCTTGCCGAAGCCCAAGCAGCAACCATAGATACATGCATGCATGCGTCTATCTATATAACAGCCTCTCCGTTCGGTGGCGCTCCGTCGTATCGCTTTCAAGTTTCAACCTTCCCTCCTCTCATCTGTTCTTTCCTCTGCATCGTCGTAATGTTACACTTCTCCTGTAAATCCAGTGATTTGTGAATGTGTTTGTTTATATGAATGTCCATGTGGGCTTCGGAAAAGAAGTGTTCGAACCCAATGAGGGAAATCAAACTCCAGAAACTCGCCCTCATGATCAACACCTGTGTTTGTGAAAGTGGTGATCGTCTCACTAGCCTTTGTTGCTAAGGTCGGCTCTGTACCTGCTTCCTATAATTCCTGGTTGGGTTCACTTGAATGTTGGATTTCCAGAAACCAAAATGCTTCTGCGAGTTCATGTCTCTGCCAGTTCCTATGATAAATGAAGCAACCCAGAAGCAAGTTATTGGGCAATGGTACAGGATTATTACTGCTATTATATTTTCACTATGTAAGATCCATCTCCCTGTTTGTTTTTCAATTCAGTCCTCGCCTTATGCCTAAAGTGCTTCTCGATTCTGATAATATCTCAATTTGGTTTCTTTAATTAAATCTATCATCGAATATCTGTTTTTCTATCAAATTCAGATGGACACATTATGTGATGGTCCGCTAATTATATTTATATTTCGGAGGGACTTGATTGAGAAATGTCTATATCTTAAAAACCTAATTAAGAAGACAATGTTGTCATTCACAAAATTGAGAATTGTCTTATTTGTGAAGTAACGAATTAAGGCAATTTTCAGAAACACTAAATTCAGAAATACCTCATCATTTACTCTGTAATCACCCATTTTTTCATTCGAAAACGGAGCATTTTGACTACTAACAATTCATCGTGTGAATCTTGCTCCTATGTAAGTGAAAAGTTGTCATATACACGTGTGTGTGTGTTTTTTTTTTCCCCCTTGCTCTCTCTTCTAATTTTGAGGAAAATTGGCAAGTGTACCAATTCTATTTACTATTCAACACTAACAAGAACAAAATTATAATTCTAGCTTTCATTATTTAACACTCGTACTTCGTCAAGAATTTTTATATGTATATCTACCACTTCCATTTTTTAACACAAGGATTTGGTCTTCATACATAATTTTACAAACAAGGTCATGTACCTTCATAATGATTTTACATGTTCGAGACCCTTATTAAGGGATAAAAATTTTGTTAATTTGGTCCTTGAATATAATTTTCTCTGTACGTATAGTCAGCAAAACATGTCAACCTTCAACATATAGCGGCATCAATACTTCATCTATGATTAACAACTTAATTTTGTCAAGAAGGAAATTTAATATAAACCCGAAATAATTACAACACAAGTATACTGGACGCCCCTTAGACAGTTATTTAATAGAAACCACACAGTTGTTGAATAAAAACTTCACAATCACAACACACCAATTTTCTGAGTCTTTAATACATTGGAGTCGTAGTACATAATAAAGCAAGCCACTCTTTAAGGATAGAGTTTCGACCATGGCCAAGCCATTGATCAGCCAATTTATTGGTAGGAAACTGGGAATATTGTTTATGATAAAAATGGAGTCTCATTCATTATCAAATATAATCGAACATATATAACTACTAAAACATATCATTTGAGAATTCAACAAAAGCATCATTGCACAAACGTCTGTCCACATCCTTCATCAAGTGTCAACATCATCGCCAACAACGTATACCTGCATTGATCAAGCAAGGAAAGTAAAAGGGCATGTTTATATTTTGAGTGTATCCATGTTATCATATATAGTAGCATAATCATATTGTAGCCAATGTGTCAAAAAAAAACAAACAAAGAAAAATTGACATATATAAAAGAGTTATCTGTTTCATCCCTTAATATATGTAGCATTTGTTGATATTATAGTAACTACTATTTCAGCAGTAGGAAAGCACGGACAAATATAGCAAAAAATAAAAATAGTTTTTTTTTTAAAAAAAAAAAGATGCAAGTTTTTTAATGCTTCCTCCCTTCATATATGGGGCTTTGTTGATTTCATAATAACTACTAGAGAAAAACATAGACAATAAGCAGAAAAATATCATAAAACTAACCAACCTGAAAATGATAAGGTGTTTGGCAAAACCAAAACCTAGGTTTCAGAAGCACTTTTCCGCAAAACGAGATAACCTCCTCCACATATTTACTTCGTAATCCGTAAAAGCACTTCTGAAACCATGGTTTGGTTTCTATCCAAACACCCGATGGATTCATCCTTCTATATACTAATAGCTAACACTATCCTGCAATACCAAATCATAGTATTGGTTAGCCTGAAAATATGTAATTTTGAAGAAAGACGACAATGGCATAAGCACAATATAATCAATTGTCTATTTCCTTATAATTAAATATACATTTTTCGAAACAATATTTGTTAGCGTGGATATATCATGCATTTGCTGAGGATAGTATTTCTACCGTTTTGTTAAGGCCTCCTTTATCCTTCCATTCCATCTCATGCTCTTCTATTTTCACTTTAGACAACTTTGGTGTTTCCAACATCCCTGGACAAAGCTTCTTCATTTTAGGATATCTAGTTATTTGTATCATTCTTAATTCTGAGAATTCAAAGGTGCGACTTCGTGAAGAAAACATCTTCAAGCTTGACATATCAGTATGTCCAATTCTCCCTGGTTGAATGTGATTCCACCTTCTACATCTTCACTAGTCGTATTCATTACAATTTCTTTCATCTTTTTACAATCATTTATCTTCAAAAATACAATACTCACCAAACTTTTTACAGTTGAACTTGTCACTAAAGGGATGAGCCAATGACATCTGAATACGGACAGCATTCTCAATTTTCCACAGACTGAATAGTAATATCTATATAATGATTTTCTAAAAGTAGAGCAAAATAACTGACTTCGGCATAATTCCGTGAATCTGTTGGCTTCTGCCTGACTCAATTCTTCTTCTTCTTCCTCCTCCTCCTCGTCGTTGTCCTCCCTCCTCTTCATTCTCAAATCTCAACCTTGAAACCCACAGTTCCTTCCTCTGCAAACCCAATGGATTCAGAGCAAACGGAGAAGAAAGGAACAATTCTGACGGAGAATTACGAGCTGGGCCGTTTGCTCGGCCAAACACATTCGCCAAAGTCTACCACGGCAGAAACATCAAAAACCAACCAGAGCGTCGCCATTAAAGTTATCAACAAGCAGAAAATTCTTCGCATCGGCTTGATCGACCAAATCAAGTGCGAGATCTCCGGCATGCACCTTGTAAGGCACCCAAATGTTGTTCAGCTCTACGAAGTAATGGCGAGCAAAAACAAGATTTACTTCGCGATGGAGTACGTGAAAGGCGGCAAGCTCTTCGCCAAAGTCGTGAAGGGGAAATTGAAGGACGATTTGGCTCGAAAGTATTTCCAGCAGCTAATCGGCACCGTCGATTTCTGCCATGGCCGAGGGGTTTGTCACTGAGATCTGAAACCGGAGAATCTGCTTCTGGACGAAAATGGGGATCTGAAGATTTCGGATTTTGGGCTGATTGCTTTGTATGAACCAAGAAAGAACGATGGTCTTCTCTATACAACTTGTGGAACACCTGCTTATGGGGCCCCTGAAGTGCTCAACAAAAAAGGCTTTCAAAGCTGATATATGGTCTTATGGGGTTATTCTGTTTGTTCTTCTTGCAGGCTTTCTTCCATTTCAGGATAAGAATCTGATTGAAATGTATAGGAAAATTTGTACTGCATAATTCAAGTGTGCTAAATGGTTCTCACCTCAAACCAGAAGACTTATCACCAGAATTCTCAATCCAAATCCAAGAACAAGAGTAAGTATTGCTAATATTACGGAAAATGCTGGTTTAAAATTGGGTACCAGCAGATTAAACCCCCCAAATCACCAATGTCCAATCCTACGACTGATGTTCAGGCTCTTTTTTATTCTTCTTCATCATCAAGTTCAGAGGAAAAAACCAAAGAAACCCCAATTAAAGTGAAACCATCTGCCTTCAATGCGTTTGATTTAATATCCCTATCTTCAGGATTTGATCTCTCTGGTTTGTTTGAGGAAGATAAGCATCGGACACAACATGCTAGATTCACCACCACGAAGCCCGCGTCAACAATTGTTTCAAAACTGGAAGAAATAGCACAAGCAGAGAGAAAATTCAATGTTGTGAAGAAAGATGGGTTAGTGAGATTGGAGGGAAGCAAGAGTGGTCGGAAGGGACAACTTGGTATTGATGCAGAGATTTTTGAGGTGACATCAACGTTTCATGTTGTGGAGGTGAAGAAAACTGCAGGCGATACATTTGAGTATATCCAATTTCGGGATCAGAACTTGAAGCCCTCCTTGAAGGATAGAGTGTGGGCTTGGCAAGGAGGTGAACAGTAGCAGCAATATTTGGCACCCATATATACCAGAAGATATGGTTTATGTTTTTAATTTGCTTGCGGAATAGGTAATTTGAAACGTTCTGTTTCTGTTTCTCTTTTGTTCAGATGCATGATCTTCCACTCTGCAGAATCACTTGCTGCAAAGTTGTGATGGTTGTCTCTATTGTATACCTTGTTCTTCTTTTCTTGCGCCCAGGTTGTGTATAGTAATATTGTACAGAACTGTAACTGTAGAGTTCAAATTTTATGCCTCTAAAGACAGTGCTTTTGCTACTACTAGCTCCTATTTCTAATATAAGAATTAGTTAGGGGTTAAGTTTGGTCTTAAATATAAGATCTTATTTCATTTTATTCCTCATATTTATTATTTTCTCCAAACTGTTTTTACTAATTGCATGTCTTAAGGGAGTTTGCATCAATAAATGGGGAGTTTGCATCAAGAAAGGTTTCAATGCAAATGATTTAATATGGTATTTCGGATAAACCAAAATATATTTTTGACAAATAATTAATTGAACTAGTTTTCTGTTATCTACCCAAATTAATTAATTAAGTAGATATTATATTAAGAAGTACAAA
Organism: Neltuma alba; assembly: GCF_004799145.2. Lineage (NCBI taxonomy): Eukaryota > Viridiplantae > Streptophyta > Magnoliopsida > Fabales > Fabaceae > Neltuma > Neltuma alba. The sequence continues at coordinate 36,154 of NW_021634896.1, read as the reverse complement.
TAATAATATTATTATTATGATCATCATCATTATGGTCCTCATTTTTTTGGTTGAAACTTAGAATAGTAATTTACCAACATTAGTAGAGTTGAGTGAAAATAATTGGAATCTTATTTGAGGTTAAGAATCGAACTTTGTACGTGCAAAAAATTATGTCACCACAAATAATGCTCGTCAGTTATGTTAAACCACGTGTGAGAACTTCCCATATTAAGTACATCATAATGCTAATTATTTACATGCACTCCTACAAAAGAAGCAATAGAGCTAATGAACCAGATATATGCGAAAATATGAGGGTGAAATAATAATTACCCTTGATCAATTAGTTACAAGTAGTGAGTTATGTACATATAGGATCATACTTGTTTGGGAGGCCCAAAAAAAAAAATTTCAAGGAATAAAACTATTGATTTTAAATTTTAGATTTCAAAATTGAAATAAGGTCAAAAGGAACTGAAAATATCAATAAGGCCATATAAATAGGTCATTTAATTAAAAAAAAATTGTCTCTCCCAGGGCAAAAGAATGGAATAATCACATATATCGCCTATCCTGTCCTTGTTGGTTTATTTCTCATTAATTTTTGGACATTTGGCCGTGGATCTGGATAGTGATTGTTGCTGGCAACATGGAGATTTCATCAGTCACTTTTAAAATCACATATTTCAACAAGGAGAATTGCAACAAAGTCTTAAAGAAGAAACATAATAATTAAAAGTCCTAATGACAACTAAGCAACATGTAATGATAAGTTATAGCATAGGAAATGACAACTTCTAACATGTTATTGAGACTTTTTGATAACTATTTTTTTTCCTTAGGATCGTATTATAATTCTCCCGAATATGTCTCTGCATCTTATAACGTTGAAGTTTGATTTCTTTAGGAATTTTAATTTAACCTTTTTTTAGTTCAATCCTCATTACCCAGTTATGAAGTTGTTATCATGTGCTGTATATTATTTCTTTTATTCTTAATATAAGATATAATAAAAATTTTTGTTTTAGTCTTAAACATAATATTTCAATTTAATTCGTCTTCTAAATTCATACTTCTTTAATTTTTTTTAATTAATTACACATATTATGGGAGTTATTTACAAGAGAATCAATTTCAATACAAATCAACCTTGACTTTAATGACATCGCTCTACCCCCTTATTGAGGAGGCGGGGGAATTGTTTCTAGAAAGTACTATTTCGGATTCTTAATATAAGATTTTGTTAGATTTTTATTTTAATCCTGAATATAAAACCCCAATTTACTTTAAGAAAAATTAGTAAAAACTCCCTGTCACACATATTATGGGAGTTACTCTAGCAAATTGTACACAGTGAATGATATGTTGTACCTACAGATCATACTTGTACTTGCACAATTCAGGTCCTTCTGGCCAATTAAACTTTCAAACAGGGATTTTGTTACCAATTTTTCTTTTACTTTGTCTCTCATATTTATTTATTTATTTCCAAAATAGTCTCTCTAACAATGATAGTCCTAGCAAATAAATTTAATTAGTAAAGATATTTTAGGAAAGATAATATATATTTATTATAAATAACTAACTTAATTTATTTTCTTATTATACTCAAATTAGTCAACTAGCTTTTATATTTAGGATCGGAGGTAGTATCATAGTTATGGTGATACAGTGTACTTATAATTGAGTTTTCAATTCGAATGCAAATGAGCCTTGGCGCAAATGACATTGCTCTATGTTGATAGTGTATTTATAATTAAATTTTCAATTCAATTTAAATAATTACAATAAAAATAAGCACAAATTATTTTTTTCCTTTGATTTTTCTTCTGTTCATCTTAATATAAGGAGTGAAAATATTTTCTACACACTTTTCTTTTCTATATCCATTTTCTTTTCTCATTCTTTTTTTTTTTTTCCTTTTAAGGTTGCAATAATAGAGGTAGCTTTCTTTCTTTAGCAGACAAATTAGTCCTTAAATTTTTGTCCTTTTTGGCTTTCATTTTTCGCGCCAAATCACGCCTAAGGCTAGCATGGACCTAGTTCTATAATGATAAATAATAATTCAATTTTACATATACGTGCACACAATAATATAAATTGATGCTACAGGTTTGAGCTCTTTATGTCTTATCATTTAGACCAAAATGAGGTTTTTCGAAACTCTCTCGTATTGAAAGAGAGCAGCAGAATAAAGGTCACGGGGTTTCTAGCCTTAGGCTCAACACACAAGACACAGGACTGACGTATAGTTTCTTCTCAATTTGACAAATAAATAAAAATTATGTAATTTCAATAATTGTCTTGAAGAAAGACTTTACCCTAATTAAATAACAATATTGGTAGAAATTAAAGTACAAAACAGTCTTTTGATAATTGGATTGGATATGGATATGTGGAGCTTGGCCCTTATAACTCAATTAACACCAAGCATCTTTCTTAAAGGTTTTTTTTGGTTAAAGTATAGGTATCTTCTTATTGAAGGCAATCCTATTCGAGACATGAGTATTAAATATAGACATCTCTCCTAATGAGGATTTAAATCTTAGTTTGTCACGTTGTAAGAAACTAGCCTTTTTCACTAAATCCAATTCTTGTTGATCTTTCTCTTAAAGTTTTTCTTGCATAAAGTTGAGTCTGAATCCTTAATAAAAGATATGATAGTTATGTAAGTTATTTAAAAAATAATAATAATAATATGAATATATCTTTGGTTCGAATAGGAAGTCTCATGTTTTTGGACTTGGATTCTCTCCACTACCTTCCCATCCTCTTCCTCTCCACTATCCTTCTTTTCTCTTCACAACTATTGGATCAAAATTCCAATGGTCTAGATTTAACATCTTATAAAAATAATGTTATTAAAAAAATAAATAAATAAATTTAAACTGTTAAAATCTGGTCTGAACAGTTTACAATTGTAATAAAAAAATTAACAAAATCTGATCCTTAATATAAGACCTATTTAATTAATTTGATTAGATTAAGAAAGTTATATAAGTTAATTAATTATAAAAAATATAGTATGCTTTTTCTAAAACACTATAATTATTTTTCTTAATATCCTCTCCTTCACTTACTTGATTATAGTTGAAGGAGTATTTATAAAAATAATTTTAAAAAAACTGATAAATATGAAAATTAAATCTTATATTTAAAACCAAAATGAACTTAATAATTAGGTTCTGTGTTAAGAATCAGAGTAGTACTCAACTACATACATATTTTGTCCAATACACAGTTTGAAGAATGAGTTTTCACTACGGCTTGGCTAGCTGTGTTGATAATTATTGATATATCCGATCATTTATTATTCAAATTAGGCTTGTTGCAGCATAGCACTTATAGTTTGTACATTAAAAAAGAGCCATAGAATCTACTCCTCCAGTTAACGACAAAACCTCAAGGGTGTGTTTGATACGAGGGATTTGGAAAGGAGGGGAGGGAAGGGGAAGGATTTTAATCATTTTTTCTTGTTTGGCAACACACAAACTTTAAAAGGGGAGGGAAAATTTTAAAAAAATTTTTCCCTCCCGTCCCCTCCTCAACCCCCCTCCAAAATTGGGAGGATTTAGAGGGAAAGAGCAATATTTTGTCATGTTATAACTATTATGTCCATATTTTGTCATATTGTGATCATTATGCCCATATCTTAAATAAAATCAGGATAAAATTGTTCATGTTAAAATATTTTTCCCTCCCTTCTCCTCACGAACCAAATAAGGTAAAGGTAATATTGAAACTCCTCCCCTCCCCTCCTTTTTTATAAATCCAAACAAATTAATATTAAAATCTTTCCACTCTCCTCTCCTTCTTTTTTCTCCATTAAAATCCCTCTCATTCCCTTCCTCTCATTGAGCCAAACAGAGCCTAAGAAAACAAAAGATGACAAAGATTACCATATATAAACAATCTAAAGCAGAGGAGAAAAAAATGAGGATTCAATATCCGAGAGTTAACTAGTGCGGAAAATTCTAAGAATCAGAATCGGATTGAGGAGTCTCATCAGAAGAATTTCCCTTGGAAGAAGGTGTTGCTGATTCATACTTCATCATTAACTTCTGTTAAGCCAGGTTTCAATTCAGAGTTACAAAACTGTTCATACTCTGTTTTATCCCCTGCCTTCTTCTTCACTTCCACCACCACCAACGACTGAGTCAGCTCGAATATCTCAGCAGCAATCGTCAGTGGCCCCTTCACCCCTTCCCTTGATCCCTCCAAGCTCACCCTGCAATCCTTCTTCCTCACTGTAAAGCTCACCAAACTGAGCAATTTCCTCCAACTTCGATATGATCTCTGACACTGGCACGCTGGACACGAACCTCGCCTCGTCCCCTTTCTCCTCGAACAACCCAGAAAGATCGAAGCATGCAGAGAATGATATTATATCAAATGCATTCAAGCTTGCTGGTTTTGGCAATGAAGCGTTACTTCTTCTTCTGACCTCTAGCTCTGAATCGGATTGTGATACTGAATAATCTGCGATTGATTCTATGTCGTCTTTGTTTAAATCCAGTTTGTCAATATCTTCAACGCTGGTACAGAGCTTATCGTCGTCGAAATAAAACTTGATTTGTTTGAACCCTTTCTTGAATCACTTGTTTTCCATGATATCTGGAACTGAGATTCTGGTTTCTGGCTTTATAACGAGAAGACGAGTACACAATAAGTTTAGCTCCGGCGAGAACCACCTGGGACACCGGAAAACTCCTCTGTAAATCTTCTTGTACATAGCCATAACGTTCTGATCGTGGAATGGTAAATAACCTGCCATTAAAACGAAGAGAATAACGCCACAAGACCAGAGATCAACTTTGGCTCCGTCGTATCCTTTTCTTGCCAGAACCTCAGGAGCAACATACGCAGGCGTTCCACAAAAAGCATGAAACAATCCGTCTTGTCTGATTTGATCGGAGACAGCGCTGAGGCCGAAATCAGAAACGTTGAGATCGCCGTTTTCGTCCAGTAACAAGTTTTCCAGCTTGAGATCACGGTGTTACACACCTCTGGCGTGGCAGAATTCTACGGTGGAGATCAATTGCTAGAAGTACTTTCTGGCGACTCCTTCCTTCGATCGGCCTTTTGCGACTTTATTGAATAACTCGCCACCGCGGACGTATTCCATGACGAAGTAGATCTTCGTCTTCGTGGCCACGACTTCGAAGAGCCGGACGATGTTGGGGTAGCGGACGCGGCGGAGGATTGAGATCTCGCGTTTGATGTGAGCGACGAAGCCACCCTTGAGGATTTTCTCTTTGTTGATGATCTTAATTGCGACGTCTTCGTCGGTTTTGATGTTTCGAGCGTGGTAAACCTTCGCGAAGGTGCCATGGCCGAGGAGTTTTCCTACTTCATAGCGGCCGAGTAAAAGATTGGTGTTATTCTTCTTCTTCGTCCGATTGAGACCGTTGTTCGAAACGTTGGCGTCCGCCATGGATGCGGTGGTGAAGAATGTAGAAGCTGCAGAATCGTTGTTCTGTTTTTCTTTTTCTTTTTTTGATAACAAGAGGAAACCTTAACAACTCCTTACATGGCTGTTGTCAGCACACAGCCACTCAATATCCAGTACCCTATTTATTTGCTGAGGAGGGTTCTGTAGAATATACACGCCTGGCATCGCCCCAAGACCGAGCTTTGCTAACAGATCAGCAGCTTGGTTACAGCTACGAGGTGCATATGAAAGCTTCACGTTCCACTCCCTAGTCAACAATGCTCGGGCCTCTCTGATTATCACATAGTCATCATGAAGTTCGTTGGGGTCCTCTGAGAGTAGTTCAATGGCACTAGTAGCGTCAGACTAAAGTATGACATTTCTATAACCTTCGTCCCATGCCACTTTCAGTCCATGTAAGCATGCTTGTAGCTCAGTTGTCAGTGCATCACCCTGCCCGATATGAAAGATAAAGCCACGAAGAAATTTGTCCCGCATGTTCCGAAGAAGGCCACCGCAAGCACTAATGTTTCTGTCAGGTGAGTAGGCACCGTCGACGTTCACTTTGATCCAGTTATTGTCCGGAGGTCTCCATCTTTCTTCCCCATTGCTGCGTTTTACGCCCTCTATAGAAGTTCCACGTAAGTGTCCCTGGATCTCGTGCATGGAACTTAATATGGCTTTCGAGTTTGCGATGATTGCTTTATTACGCAACTCTTTTCCTTCAAATATGATCAGATTACGACGTCTCCATAGCCACCAGCATACAACTGCAAAGAGAGAAACCCACTCTTTCTCATTATGATTTCTACAATTCAGATTCCATCTGAGCCAGTCGGAGGAACCAAGGGAGCAAAACTTCTTCCAAGTTGATGCGTTAACCAGTCCTTTCCAAAGGAGCCAAGTATTGGTGCAGTCCCGAAGAACGTGTAGTATGTCTTCCACGCCATTATGACATATCAGGCACTGATCATCCATACTTAGACCCCGTCTATGTCTCGCAGAATTCATGAGGAGGCTTTTGCGGGAGGCTAGCCAGATAAAAGTTATGCAACGTTGAGGAATTGCTAGCTTCCATATTCGTTTCCAGTGTGGATCTGAATCTGCAATCTCCGGGCTAAGATTGTCGTAGGCCGACTTTACGGAAAATAATCTATTACGCTCCCATTTCCACTTCACAGTGTTGTCAGCCAGACACTCAATACCAGCAGCCACCCTCTCCCACGTGGCTTTGATGCTAGCCCAAATGTTAGAGCCTCCCCGTTTTGGATCTATTTTGGGCATTAAATCATCGCCGCATCGGTACTTATCACGAAGGACCTTGACCCAGAAATCATCTCTGCATTTAACAAGTCTCCATCCCAATTTCATGAGGAGAGCTTGGTTTTGAAGCTTTGTATGTCGAAGTCCTAGCCCTCCTTTGGATTTAGGTTGACAGACCGCATCCCAAGCCACTAATGGCATTTTTCGGTGTTCTGCTGAACTGCCCCAAAGGAATCCTCGATTGAGCTTGTCTAGTGTCTTGCATGTTGGTGACGGTACAAGCGAGGTTTGCATGGTGTAATTAGGGATGGTGGACATGACTGACGATATCAATGTTGTTCTTCCTACGAGAGAGAGAGAGAACCTGTCTTCCACTTGGAGAGTCTGGTTTTGACTTTATCCACAGCACTCTGGAAAGATCCCTTGTTGACGCGTGTGTGGTGTAGATTCACACCCAGATATTTTCCAAGATCTAAAGTTTGAGTGAACCCCAGCCTACCACTAATTTCTGAGCATCTATTATGATTTATGTTCATGGAGAAGAAAATGCGAGTCTTTGAGTGGTTTACCTTCAATCCAGAGCTTCTACTGAATTTCTCAAGGCATTGATTAATCAAATCTGCTTGTTCAAGATTAGCTTCTGCAAAAAGAAGGACATCATCTGCGAAAAAAAGATGAGTGATGGGGGGTCCTGTTTTAGTGAGTCTAATAGGACGCTAGTGATTCTCTTCAATCTCTTCTTGGATGATATGAGCTAGTTTCTCCATACATATAACAAACAGATAAGGGGAAATTGGGTCTCCTTGGCGCACACCCCTAGAGGAAGAAAAATTCTTAACCTTGTCTCCATTCCATAACAGTTGAAAGTCTGCTGTGCTAACACACGAGGAGATAATGTCTACAAATTGATTAGAGAGCTGTAATTCCTTGAGACATCCCATTAGAAAATTCCAATTGACACAGTCGTAGGCTTTCTCAAGGTCAATCTTAATAGCCATGAAGCCTTTTTTACTCCTCATGTTACGCATAGAGTGAATAACTTCCTGAGCCACAATGATATTATCAGAGCTAAGACAACCGGGTACAAAGCCACACTGATTTGGAGAGATGATCTGGGGCAAAAAGGTCTTTATCTGATTTGCCATAATCTTAGTCACAATCTTCTTCCTCCGATTGAGACCGTTGTTCGAAACGTTGGCGTCCGCCATGGATGCGGTGGTGAAGAATGTAGAAGCTGCAGAATCGTTGTTCTGTTTTTCTGGTTTAGGTTTGGGCGTCGAAATGCTTCTCCGCTATTGAAGGTGGTAATGATGATGTGAATTGTTTGGAGGCGAAGATGTGGTTTTGATTTGTTGAGGCTTGTTTCTCCGTGCGTGTGTCTGCGGGGTTGGTTAGGCTAAATAAATTTTTGTGTGATAATTTTAAATTTTATTTTGATTTAATTTTAATGTGACAACCTTATTTATCTCAAATTTTACTACGGTTTTTCATTTTTAAAACTAATTAATTTATTTTGATATTTAAAATATTTAAGTAATTTTTCAAACATTGTTGAAACAGAAGAAATAAGTGATGTGTGTTTAGGCACTCCAAATCAAATCCTGCAGATTGCTTTTGTTTATTTGTACCGACAAAAATCTCTTAAATTCAATATTGAAAGCAAAATAATTCAAACGCGCTATTGAATTTGAAGCTTTTAACATACCTGTCATGAATTAAACTGAATTTTTTGAAAATTATAACCTACAAATGCAGTTTAACTTTCTTTAAACGGGAATGATATATTTTAAGATTAATGATGATATTATCAGCCTATGATGTTAGCTTGAATCAAAACCAAGTTCCTTTACTATCTTTTGATCCATTAAGAGAATCAATTATTTTACTTCTTACAATGCCAATCTCAGAATAACTTATCAGTAAATTACCATATTGAAATGAAGATTGAGTAAACAGTATATATTAAAAAGAAAAGAGAGTGAAAAGAGAGGTCAAATTAAAGATTGGAGATTCAAGAATGAGGAGGTATAAAATAGAATATTAATAGCATAGTAGGCTTTGAGTAAGGAGTTAATTAGCTCCACGTTTACAGGGTTGGCACCTAACTGGAATATTATAAGGTACTCATAATGAAGCCGGTGATAGTGTTGCTACCGTACGGTCGTCGCCCCAGCGGGAAGCACTCCTATTTACAGCCTAATAGTCAACTCCTTCCTTGACTTTCTCTCCTCTACCCAAAAAGCATCATTGGAAAGAAAGGCCCTCTTAATTTTATTAATTTTTTTTCTTTAAATCACAATGCCACAGTTAGGACGGTGCGCATAAAATAGGAATTAAGTCAAATCAGAGACTAATAGAACCCTATATCTCAAGGGATATGGTTACTTAGAATCGTAACATTTAAGCTGTATGGTTTGCTTTGTGATTTAGTTACTAGGTATTCTCTTCTCCAAAGACGTGATCGAAAGAGACAATCTAATCTCATATGACATGCAAGGATTCATAATCGATCATATCCAAAAAATGAAAAAAAACAAAAAACAAAGAAGGGATGATTTCGAAAGTGCTTGTTCTATCTGAATGAGGATGATAGCTTTCAAGGAATTGCAGTAAACATTGACTCTCGGAGAAGCTTTTCATTCCAGATAGAAGAGATTGAGGCCTTCATGCATTTCCAATAGTTCAGCTGCAATCATCTAACTTTCCGGAGGAAGGCTTTGATTGTCTCATCATAGGCGGGCCATTTCCACATTTTTGTCCAAATGTCGGGGTTGGAAGCGATTTTCTTTTTCAGTGGCTTTATAGGCAGATATTTGATTAAGAAGTTGCCATCAACGGAAGGTCTCCAACAAAGAACATCACCATCACCATCCCCATTCGGATCAGGCAGTTGAACGAGAAAGATTTGGCTGATGACATTCACAGAAAGATAAAGGATAATCTTGTTTGAAGTCCCAACCCCTTACTATAGTTTTAAAATTAGTGACTCTGGCATTAAGAATATTGCGTAAGCATTAGAACCATGTCAAACAAGAGATTGAAGAAAAAGTGATGGCCATCTATCAAACCATAAAGAAATTTGATTGCTTTTCCCAATCCCTAATCGTACATTTTCCACATGACTTTGTCCCAAGAAGATGCTAGGCCAAGTAAAAAAATCAGATGGACGAGTTTAACAAGGGAATCGTAGGTTTGTTGCATTTGTACTTGTCCCTTACAACCTTGACTTCTTAGGTTTAGCCATGAAACCCGGGCAAACTTTTGTAATAAAAGCATCATTTCAACTTGGAGAATTATTATGAACTTTTTTTAAAAAAAAAAATAACTATCAAAAAGTCTCAATAACAAATGAGAATTAGTTATTTTATATCTTGAAACTTGTCACTATAAGTTACTCAGTTGTTATTAGTCTTTTTTAATAATTATGTTTTTTCTTTGATATTTTATTGCAATTTCTTCTTCCCACTTGAGTTTCCTAAAATCGGTTCCAAGTTTGAGAACCTTTACACCATAACCCAGCATGTATTTAGCTAGTCAAGATTTTCTTGAGATTATTCCCCCCAAATAATCTTAAGGACTTAGTTTTAGTTTTATCGTCCCATCTATTTATAATACCAAATAAAGATTAAAAAACACAGATGATGGATGTAAAAGAATAAATAAATAAATCAAACCCATAGTTGTGTAAATTACTTAAAATCAACAGCTATTTTATTGAGATATTGACCAGCACATTACTTAAAAGACCGTGATACTCTCTAAAGTCAGATATAAAACCTATATCTCTAACATGGTGAAGAAGTGCCTTTCACATTTTGTAAATGTGATCTATGAATCTTGTGACATAGCCACTCTACGTTTGTTGACTTTAATAAAATTAATTATAAAACAATTATATTATTGTTGAAAGAGCAAATAAGTTGACCTAAACATTGTACGTAAAGTGTTAATATAATATTGATTTGAAACTTAAGTCAAGTTCATGCTATATAATGATGCCTAAACGCCACGCAAGAACATAAAACGAAGCTTCTTTAAAAACAATAAATAAGTAAACAATGCTGATCAAACAAAAGATAAATAAACGAAGCCCCAAAAATATCGGCTGGGGGGATTATCTTCTAAAGTGGTAAACGCAGATCTGAAAGTATTTGATAACAAGTCCTTTACTTTTTTTTAATTATTTTTTAACGCCCCTTGAATGCAGGAGAGTGTTGGTTTCTTTTTCGATGTAATTGGGGGGTAAAAAACGAAATTAGCAGACTGTTGATAAATGTGGCGTGGCTTTAATTTTTTATGTACTCCTCCGGTCCTTATTATAAGACCCAATTTGACTTTTTATTTGGTCCTAATTATAAGACCCAATCCATTTTGTCTCTTATATTTATGCATTTTTTTTAAGATAATCCTTCTAATAATGATAGTTTTGGCCAATATACTTAATTAGCAAGGATATTTTAGGAATGACAACACTTATTTATTATAAATAACCAACTTAACTTACTTCTTTAATCTCCTCAAATAAGTCAATTGGGTCTTATAATTAAGACCGGAGGAGTATTTAAAGCTTGTTTAGTTTTGTGTGTATTGGTAGAATTAATTAAATTTGCAGACTTGGTTTTAAGCAAATCAAAATTGGCCAAACTAGAGTCAGGCCAAAACTGAAGTTAGCCTAAAGCAGGTACAATTTGCTTCTATTCCTAAATAATGTTCTGGGCTTAAACGTGGTTTTAAAAAAAAAAAGTTTTACTATTTGGTTTTAAAATTCGTTACTATGAATTTGAAAATTGTGTTACTTGGTAGCCACTCTCAACAAACATGGATTAGGCTTCAAAATCATGATTTTTTCCAAGTATAATTATTCTTTTATTAGAAGTTATTTTATTTAAGATATTATTTGATACTAAATGTGAGTAGATCTTGTAGCGGGAATTTAAACATTACTTTGTTATAATGAATTGGCCCATTTCAGTACATTCAAATCTTGTTGGTTCAGAATCATGATTTTGAGCCTTGGAACGTTGTTTTGCAAATCGGCATTTATAGTAAATAACATGTTGGCCCAAACCAGGTGCGGACAATCCAATTTAGTTAAGAAATTATTCGGCCCATCTGAAGTCTTTAATATACGTTTTATTTATAAATTACTTTCAACATTTTTCATACAAACTAATAAAAATCTTAAATTTTATTAACTTTTTGAATTTATCCATGTTTAATATACAAGATACTTAATGACAACAAAATTAACATAGTAATAAATGAAGAGTAAAGTTATACTTTCATATAAAATTTTTTTCTCTCTATCCTATAATTAGGATAAAAAAATTCTTTTTCTCTCTTTGCCTTGTAAATAAGACCACAGTAGTAACTTTTTCTTCAAGGGTGTCATTTGAGTTAGTACCATCACCACATAGTTGTGAACAGTACTGACCCAATAAAAAAGAGTTGTAAACAGTTAAAAACTTAAAATTACAAATACAAGAATTATCAGAGAAAATAGGCTGATATATTGAGTATTATTATTTATTAAATGGATACTTAAATTTATATGTTAAAAAATTCAGATAAGATTCTTAAAAGGTATTGATGAGAAAAATTGGGATGGACCGTGACTTGCTGATCCGTTTGGCTTGAATGTTTTTGTTTTTCTGTTCGACTCTAAATTTTTGATACAAAAATTAATTAGATAATATGAATAAGTTATATAGGTGAAGTTGGTGTAATAGATTTTGTGAAATATAAAATTAATAACACGTCAGTTTTATGGAGGGAGTTACTAGAAAAGGGTCGAAGCAATGTATTAACATTCTTTTTCAAAGTGTCACTAAAATCACCAACAAGCTGTTGGTTGAAGTGGTAGCGGCTTCATTCCCATAAAGAGGAGAATACAAGTTCAAATCCCGAGAAGCACACTTATTGGAAGGACTATTCCTTAACTGCTCCAGACCCCGAAAGGAATTAGTTTCAAGTCCAATATGACTTGAGGACACTTCTTGTTTCATCTAAAAAAAGTGTCACTAAAATCAGAATAAACAAAAAGACCATTGGATAAATTCTTGTTGTATAGGATGACATAATGTAGTTTAGGGATACAGAAAAAGGGTTCATATAATTTTTAGATATTTAAGTTTGCGTTCATTTTAGTTTTAGTCCTTCAGGTTTCATACGATAGGTTTTAATCCTGCAAGGGGTAAAATGATCCAAGTTTTTATTGGATTCTAGAGACTAATATTTTAAATAAAAAGAAATTTAAGGAATCAAAACCTATAATTTAAAATTTGATAAACCAAAAGTAAAATAAAAATAAACTTGAAGATGTATTAGCCCATACAAAAAATGTCAAGACAATTTGAGTTATCCAACACAGTATCAGTCTCAAATAGAAGATGCAAAAATGAAAATGATTAGAAGATTGCAGTTTCATCTATATCAAAAGTTGAATTTCATAATGACCAAAAGAAAAAGGTTGTAGCAATGCATCTAAGCGGTAATTAGGTGTATCTTCGAATTTTAACATTTCTAGTTGCAATTTTAATGTCGGACACTTGGACACTAGTTTGAATTAAAAATAACACGTATAGCCATTGAACGTTACGGCAAAACAAGATTAACGGGCTGCCACACTAAGGAAATATCTCCAATTTCCATCCATGTTCCGTATTGGGGGCTTGCTTAGCTTCTTTCTTTCTTTTCGGCTAGAAAAGAGGGCTCATAAAACAAACAAAAGGGGAGCTAAGTCCCGTGGTACTATTATTTATTGGAGCCTCTCAATTCAGTCCAAGTTAAATGGAACAAATAACTACCCCTGAACATTTTCTTATATGTATATTAAGTAGAGTAGTTTTCAATTTCATAATGCCCACAAATGAGAGTTGGTGGGATCTTTCTATAATTTTATACCAGAAACTCAGTCTTTTTGTAAGTTGAATATTATTGCTAGGATAAAGCTGACACGTCATTCTCTTGGAACTTTGGTTGGTATGCTTGTGGATGCGGTGATGCCATCCACTTAACCTGGCCCACTAAATTTAAACAAAATTATATTAATATAGTAAAATCATATGAATATGATAATAAGAGCAAATGGTAAAAGCCAAGATGACGTGCAGAGCAGGTGTGACGCCACTGGGTACCTACTATCATTATGTGTAGTCTTTAGTCACTTTGACCTCATTTTGTTTGTATTACTGCTTTTTTGCTTTATTTTGATTTGATTAATTGATGTGTCATTGGCATGTAAATTGTCACTTTGTGATATGGAATACACTCCTTTTAAATGAAAATTTTCATCTGAGTCCTACAAATGCCGCTTAATTTTTAGTGGGTTGGAAAAGATTTTGAAATTTCAATCTGGTATTAAGGGATAAAAATAAAATACAAATATTTTTTTTTTTGTGTAAAGCGATTAACTTGTGAAATTTTGAGAATATGAAAAATAAGAATTGTTGATTATTGTTAATTCCTCTATATGTACTTTTTAATTTGCTAATTGCAGTTGTTCTTTTGAAATTTTGGAAATCTGAAATAACTACAATTAGCAAATTAACAAGTATAGATAAGGAAATTAACAATAAAGCATAAGAGAATTAGGATGTAAATTAGGAAACTTAGTGTATTGTATGGATTTTTGCACAATATAACTAAACGAGTTTGTTGGCTTGGTGATGAACCCAAAAAAAAAAAAATTAATCATTTACTACTAAATTGAAATGTCATAATTTTTTTGGAACTTATTGAAAATTAAGACCTTTATATACACACACACTACTATATCTCTCTGTGTCCCCCGCCCCCACCCGGGGCAACCAAATCACTATATCTCGTGGTAAATACAACACAACTTTTAAGCTACAGTTGTTTCAAAATCTAGGGCAAAATACGGTGAAGTATTTATATTTTTTTTCAATACCCTTATCCAATTATTACTACATTGAATTGAGAATTTTTGTTTTATTGTGTTATTGTTTGTTTTTAGTTGCCCACTTAATGCTGGTAATTTATTGCATCAAATGACAAATCGAAAAGCACTGATATTTTTTATAATAAAAAAATATAAATGACTAAGTATTTCTTAAAAGCATCAATTAATTACATTTGACCTATATTACATGGCATGCATAGTTTTCTTTTCAATATTTTATTAAAGTATTATTTATTATCATTAATGGAACTGAAAATGTGTGGGCGTATAGTCTCCACTCACGTCAACTACTCCTAGAAGTTCAACAAACTAGTTGTAATCATTTATTTTTGCTACTTTCAGTTTCAGATATGATCCATCATTCTAATTAATTAAAGACCAAATTGAATGTATGAAGAGATCAGTTTACCCAACGAATGGAGTTAAAGTGAAGGCATCATGATTCATGACTTCTCAGAGCTCTTCAAAAGTCAACCAAAAAAGAATTGTTTGTTAATTAAATGTGGTGAATTTAATTAAAATTGAAATTTGATTATGTTTATTGCAATTTCAGGAAAAGAGAAGCTCGTGTTGTACGAGTTCATGCCGAACTGCGCTTTAGGAAGGTGGCTTCATGAGTTGCCAATGGGGACTACTAATGTGGAGGGTTGGAGTAGCGACACGTGGGAGATTCAAAATGGTGTGGGATCACAGGCGTCCTCATCGGAAACCATGGGTTGGCGAACACGACATCGTATTGCTGTCGGGATAGCATGTGGCCTAGCATATCTCCACCATGCCGGATCAAAGCCCATCATACATGGCCACCTAGTCACCTCTAATATCTTACTAGCCGACGACTTCCAACCCTGAATCATAGATTTTGGGTTCCGAAAAATTGGGCAGCAAGATAAGTCGAATTGCACAACGGAGATGGACATTTACTGCTTCGGTGTCGTGCTAATGGAGCTCTTAACAGGGAGGGCCGGCACGATGGAGACAGTCGAGTGGGTGAGGAAGATGGTGAGAGAAGGAAATGGGGTGGGCGTATTGGATGAGAGGCTGAGAGATGAGGGCGGCGAGTCGGAGAGGGAGATGGCAAAGAGCTTCCGAGTGGCGTTCTTGTGTACAGCGGAGTCACCGGCGAAGAGGCCCACAATGCAGCAGGTCCTGGGGTTGCTCAGAGACATTCATCCTTGTGGTGGACTCCATCAATCTCAAGTCTAAATTCTGAACAACTTGTTCTCCATAATTTTCTTTTTCTACATCTTTTTTTTTTGTTATATTTTTCTGCTTCTTTTGTTTTTCCCCCCTTAAAAAATACACAATTTAATCCTCAAGTATACATTTTTAATTCTGTAAAATTTATTGTAGGCATCATATGGCGTGAAGGAAATTCTTGCTCCCAGAGGAGCATGCTTGTGACGATTAAGATTTATTCTGTACATGGAAGTAGTAAAAGACCTTGCAGTGCGTTATGTATTAAAAAAAAACAAAAATACAGCGTAACATGCATCTCATATCAAATTTCTTACAAATACAAAATCTCTAATCCAACATGCTTACTCTAATTTATTACTAATTCTTATGCTTTTAATATAAGAATTAAATAGTTAATTGACAAAAATAAAATAATTAGTTAAATTAATTATTTGTTATAAATATGTATTAATTTTTTAAAATACCTTTTTTAATCGAGAACTTTCTTAATATTAGTATAAAAATATTTTTTAAAATAATTATAAATTCAAAGAAAATATCAACTAAAATTTTATATTTAAAGCTAAAATAAATTATTATTTGCCTCTTATATTTACAATCTGGACAATATTCATGTTGATGAGTGGGGAGAAGCCTAGGCCGTGTTTGTATGTCGTACTACTCCGTTATAGTCGTTTAAATTTAAGTCTTTTTGATTAATTAAATTTTTAAACAGGCTATTTTAACAAAATTTCTCTAATTCTTTTCTTGTGGGCATAGTGCAAATAATCCCACTCACATTATTCACTTTTTGCCTCTCCTTTTTAGTTTTTTCCTTTTTATTTTTCTATTTTTGTCTTATTTCTTTTTTTGGCCTTTTTCGCTCCTTCCTTTGTTCTCTTTTAAATTAGTTAATTCTTCCCGGGGAAAGAATATTCCTTTCCCCAGGCTCTAGGAGCAGCTAGATGGCGATGTATAGTATTAGCATTTCAGCAGTTTTGCACTATTTAGGTAATTTTTATTTTTATTTTTATTTATTTTTAACTTTAATTAAATTAAAGCTTGAGTTTCTGTTTTGTTTTTCTTTTCAGATAATTATTATTCCTAAATGAAAATACTTGTTCTAGATCTATTCCGCCTCGATGAGAGAATTTTTATACTTTTTTTTGTTATAACTTCTGAATATAAATTTAACAAATATAATTGTGATGTCAATAAAGTTTACCAAAAAACTATACTTCATGATTTGAATAATATATCAATTTATTTATTATTCTTCAATGTAATCTGAAACTTTATTTTTTTTTTTTCCCTCATCATCGTATAACTATGTGGCTTCAAAAATTTCAGGTGACTTTTGTATTAATGGATGAGTCATTATAAGGTGTTGGTCTTGCATGGGCATGTCATTGTCGACTTTCGGCTTTTATCCTGGTTGGTCTGCTTGCCCAGGCATGCTAATAAGCCCTTGCGTGTAAATGCGGAATCATATATTGGTTCGAAATTATTGAGATTTCCTCACATTTTCTTAAGATTTTAATTATTTCTCTATTCTTTTTTAATTGTATATTAATTCCGCTCAATAGTACTTATTAAATCTTGCATGTACTTATTCATTCTTTTAATTTTTAATTTGATATTTTTATATTTTTCTCTATTGATTAAATCTTTTAGCTTTACTTTGTTAACACCGTTAAGGCGTTAACTCCTACTAATAGCATTAATAGAAAAAAAATTAAAGAATAAAAAGGGAAAAGTATATCAAAAAATAAAGAATGAAAAAAATTACATATACCTAATTAAAAATTGAGTTAAAATATAAGTATCCAGAAAATGATCTTTCCTTAAAATTAAAATAAAAGAATTTTGAACTGAGCAGTTGCAATGATTTTTGGATATTTTGCAATGGTATAGTATTATAACTATAACATGCACAAAAATATTTTATTTTAACGTTTACCACAATATTATATTCACACTAAGTTGGCAAAAAAAAAAAAAAACTAGATTTCAATTCTAAGATCCCTGGCACATGATGCCGGAGTGCTTTAGTATTGGATTTATACTGCTTTTCTTTTGCTTTATTTCATGTTTCAAAACATAACATCAAGATCTGACTCATAGATTCCAACCTCTTTTTTTTTTTATGTAACCTTTTCTTTTACTTAAAAAAATGGCCATTTCTAGCTTCATGATGGGATCCAGTGCCTTTAAGCTTTTGTTAAAGTTAATTTCTAACACATGAATAAGATTTGCTTTGATTCCTCGCTTTTCAGTAACTTATCCCCACATCTTCGACTGTTCATCTGAACAAAAGGGGATCGACAAAGTCAAAGAAAAGAAATTGATTAGGGCGAAATGAAATTAAGTAAATAAGAAATTGATTAGGGCGAAATGAAATTAAGTAAATTATTATTGTATGATTGTGTACAAAATTCATGCTCAGATTTGATTAGATTAAGGAAATTAGAATACAAAATACTCCTCCGGTCCTTAATATAAGACATATTTTACTAATTTGATTAGATTAACGAAGTTAGGTAAGTTAATTAATTATAAAAATATATCTATAAAAAATAATATATTTTTTCTAAAATACCATAATCATCTTCCCTAATATCCTCTCTCCCTCTTCTACTTGTTTATAGTTGAGGGAGTATTCATAAGGATAATTTAGAAAAAACTGATAAATATGAGAAATAGGTCTTATATTTAGGATTAAAATCAACTTAATAATTGGGTCTTATATTGAGGACCGGAGGAGTACTTTAAAAATTTCTTCAATTCCTAGTGACAGATGGGAGTGATCAAATATTATTTAGGTCACTGGCTTAAAAGTTTTTCTTGGCCAATATAGGGTTAATCAACCAGTTCAAATTATGCAGTGTAAGTTGATATCAAAAGTTATATATGCACACCTGTATTCCAGGGAGAATTACACAAAGTTTTTAAATAATAAAATCAATTACATATAACTCTAGTTACTTGTAAATATAGAAGGTTGACATATAAATAAAACTTAAAAATGTTTATTAGTTTTCTTATTTGGAACGGTTTTGAGGCATAACAATCCTTTTCTAGTTGGCAGGGCATTGCATGGGAAGGGGAAGATTTCCAAGGAAACAGAAGTCAGTATAATTTCATTGACAAAGTGGTAGAGAGTGAATGCTATGGAAATTGCGAGCGACTCTCGATCATATAAAGGTCTAATGGCTCCATTTTTTATTTCATTGACAAAGTGGTAGAAAGTGAACGCTATAAAAATTGTGAGCGACTCTCGATCATATAAAGGTCTAATGGCTCCATTTTTCAATTAGAACTTTGAGTGTGGTTGGCTTAAGACCACCCAGAAATGAGTTGTTGCTAGGATTGAGGGGCTTCTCGAGTTGAGCTTTTTGGTACTTTGGTTCCCCCCCGGGGGTTTGTTAGGCCTTTTATTGTGTAATTTGTCTTTGCTATTTGTTCCACGTGCATATTTTTATACAATTATTTATATTTTTAAATCTTGATCTTTTGATTGAAAAAATTATGAACGAGTGGATTTTTCTAGTAATTTTGTGATTAGGACATTAGTTATATAATTGAGTCTTATTCTTGAGGAAAGATAGATGGAAAAATCGTAACAACAAAAAACAAAAGAAAACAGTGGAAATTACGAAATCACAAATTAGGATTGTTACAACGCTTTCATAAGTTTTGACAATAATTGGATTACAATTGACAACATTTTTTTTTTTTACAAAATACTTGATTTGCAATTTCTCTAAAATAATTCAATTTGAGTTGATTAAGAATATTATTTAAATTAGTTAATATGATACTACTTCCGGTCCTAATTATAAGACTCAGTTTACTAATTTAGAGATATTAAGGAATTTAGTTAAATTAGTTACTGGTTAAAAAATATCACCTATTTTCCAAAAATACCCTTATAAAATTTAAAAAAATAGCCCCGCACAATACCTAATCGCCCTTACCAAATCTCAATTTGACAGCACTGATTGATCTCTTTGGATTTTCAATTTCTAATTTCTACTTTGTGATTTCAGATTTTTGTTTTTTTTTAGCTGAGATTTCAGATTTTCTTGTTTTTATGAATTCATTGCATTCTTCCAACAGCTTCAAACCTCCACTTGACAGCAGAGACCGATCTCTTATTCTAGACTTTTGATTTCCAATTTTTGGTTTGTGATTTCAGATTTTCATCGATCTAAGAACTTCTACCGTTCGATGTGTTTTTATTGATTCAATGTGTTTACTTAAGATTCATTCACATATTTTTGTCTTGATTGTCCTTTTAGTGTCGCCGATAAGATTACTAGCTTATCTCCCTAGAAGTGCATGTGGCATCCTACTTGCTTGCTATAAATGGTCGCTGCTGAGAATCAATCTCACTCAATGCCCACAAACTTGGATTTGAACAGTGAAGGAATTGGTGAATCCAAAACAGGTGATGGCATTAATATGATTTTAGGACTTTACAGCTTATTGTTATCTTAATCAAAGACTAAGAACTTTTTGAGCATAATTAAGTCAATAGTTTGATTACTAATTCTATAATCACTTCGCTTTTATGTCATTAATTTGGTTACTAATTTTGTTGCCTTGAGAGAGATAACTTTCAGGTAAGTTTCTCCTGGACCTAAACAAACTGCCTAGTCAATTTCAGGAAGTGGATTGGAAGTTCATTCAGTGGAAATTTCAAACTTTGAACATGATGCTGAACAACGAATGGAACACATTCATGCACCCGAAACTAATGGTACCCAATTATATCTTTAGATTGACATTGCATTCGCATGACTTGGAATATTTTTATCTGTATTTTTGTTATATACGGTACAATTATTACTTGCATATATATATATATATATGCTACTACTACCCCATCACTAAGTTTTAATTTTATCTGCTTCATTTATTATTTTGAGACTATGACTTCTATGGTAATCATATCTATATAAATAGAAGTCGTGTTCTGCTCTGAGTTCTGCTTGTTTGGCTTATTCTTTGCAATGAAAGGGGATATCCTCTTTCTCTTTCTATCTATCTGTGTCGTCATCTTTTTGTTCTTGGCTAGTAAGAATAATTGAGCTGCCTACAAAGTTGCATGGTAGAAATCATGAAGGAAAGAGGTTCTAATAAATATGATATTCCACATATAAGAAAAGAAGTCATGGAAAAGGAAGGTCCACTACCAAATCAAATATAAGTGTGATCCAAAGTTAGTACAAGAAGTGATGAAGTAATTGAGGTAATTTTTTCTTTCTTTGAGTATTTCTTCTGTTTTTTTTTTTTGGTCTTGTTCTTTTGGTTGATATGTATGCATGGTGCTTAAATTTTGTGTGTTGGACAATTCATAGCTGTGGCAATATTGAATGATTCGATGGCAAACTGGCCTTTGGCTTCAGCTACTAACTGTTGCAAAAGAAGTATTGTGTGTACTGAGCACTATTTAGTCCTTCAAATTAATGAAATCTACCATATTATATTATTTGATGGTTATCGTTTCTGGAGAATTTACAAGTTCACAAAGTTCATCTAACAATTTTTTATGTGGTTTGTAGATTTTTTTTTAAGAATAAATTATTCATAGATTTAAAATGATTTTTTTTACAGTCATAAGGCGCCAGTTTATAAATTTAAAATAATTTTTTAATGACTAAAATTTCATTTTTCTATTATTTTCTTTCTTAGTTTGTTTTCCAGATATAAATTAATCTTTTAAATATTTTTCATTGCGATTTAAACAGTGATGGTTAAAATCTAACAATTTGAGTTATTTATTTATTTTTAAAGTTTATTAATATATTTATAAAAATATTGAAAATAACCCAGTCAAATTTTAATTCAATAGTTGAAATGAGAAGTGGAGAGGAAGTAGAATTTCTCCATGTGTAATAGTATTTATTTGAATTATTATGGTAGTATTTAATTATAGTTAATGGAATATAAAGTAAGGGTAGTTTGGGAAAAATATAAATATGAAAAATAAAGCGGATTGGGATCTTCTATTTAGGACCAAACTAAAAGTGAAACTAGCTCTTATAATTAGGACTGGAGATAATATTTTTTTTTCTAAAACATCCTAATCATCTTCTTTTTTTTTTTTTCCTTCCAGTACTCCTACATAATTATTGTTGAGAGAATATCAATAAAGTTAATTTGAAAAAAATTGAGAAACATATGAAATATGTCTTGCATATAGGACTAATATCAACTTTCAAATTAGGTCCTACATTAAGGATATGAGGAGTACAAATTAAGATAAATGTAATTTTTTAATGATTTTTGGGTTTGAATATTGGCACTTGCCAGCTTGATCTCTCTCGACAAAAGTTCATGAACTTCGCCAGGATGTTTAAAAATTTCTCCCCATACAATTCATGGGTTGGAATATTAATTTTTAAAACAATTATGGAGAGCAAATATATTTACATTTAAATATATTGATAGAATAGATTGGGGAAACATGTTACATTACCATTGGTTAATTATTAGTACATATCTGATAGATTTTTTTTGGCTAATGGTCATCAGTACAAACTAATAGCTATGTAACACTTAAGCATGATTAAGGTGTTACATTTTTCTATTGAAATATAAGCATGCTGCACACCTTAAACATGATGCACTATATTTCAATAAAAAAAAATAAAAAATGTCAATTGCTTTATATTATTGTAATTTATAGCTGTAGATACTCTTTTATAAATATTTTAGGGCAAAAATTTGAAACACTTCAGAGATGAAAATAGCTTTTAACCTAAAATTAACAATACATTAACTAAATATTAAATATTATAAATAAAAAATGGGGAAAGTTAGTTTTTAGGATAATACTTATGTTAATTTTCTTATATTGATTATATCAAGTTCTCCACATGAAATAAAAAAAGACATATGACCGTATATGATTGAAAAATTTGACATAATAGATATAAAAAATTTGACATAAGTTTTCGTTTTTTTTTTTTAAATACCCCTCAAGGACATGAGTCCTCAATCAGTTTTCAGGCAATAAATTTTGTAATTGATGCTTTTTCAGCAATTTTTCCTTCTTATTATAATTATAAATTAAATTAAAGTCATAATTAAGAAAGTTTATCAGTCTAACTACGTCGTTTAATTTATGGTAGATCGTAGCCGTTCAAGCAGTGGAAAAATCGAGTTCATCTATTCAACTCTATCAGTTTCTTCTGTCGTGGCTCTCGCGAGTCTCGACGAGGGCGGCTTCTTTTCTTCTCCCTCTCCAGAAATGTCTCGTCGACGGTTTATCCGAACTGATTCACCAGCAGGTTCTTGTCGCGGGTTTTCCCTCTCCGTTCTTGTTGCCGTTCTTCGATATGATGTTTTAGATCGTTTTGCTTAAGTTGTGCTGTGAGTCGGTGTAGTCCGAAAAGTAAAAACCTGGAAGCATCTTGAGCTTAGAGAATTTCGAAAGTTTAAGTCGGTGTAGTCCAAAAAGTAAAAATCTGGAAGCATCTTGAGCTTGGAGAATTCGAAAGTTTAAACGATCTATAAGCATTCAACCTTCTTAAGTTTTTTTTTTTTTGGTGATTTCCCTTTTATTTTTCTCTTCGCATTTATTGGAACAATAATTGTAGGACGAATTTGAATTTTAAACCGTATTTTTGGAAGTTATTGTGTTGGCAACGCTTTGAACGTTGATTTTCTTGCTTGTTGAGATCTTATAGTCTATAAAAGTTAAGCATATGTATATTATCAAACTTAAATAAGGAACTTGACCAGTAGTAGCTGAAATTCTCGTCCATGTTTTAAACATGGTCGCGGCCACACATCTAAAGGCTCGAGGCTTGTGATATTACCTTTAAAATCAATGCAATTGAGCGAAGAGCTGGGTAAGTTGTTTGAATATCAGTTGGTTCTGGTTTAGAGTCTATATTGTCTTGAGCCTACCAAGTTAAGGTTGCCAGTCATGCTGTATAGATTCCCATATTTGAAAGTTCAACTTTTGTTTGAATATTCTTTCTACCTTTTCTTTTCCTTTATCAATTTACTTGCAAATTAAAACTAATTCCCTTCTCTATTTTGCAGCACAATACTCGATTTCTTCAACAAATTCTTCAAAATAGGAAATCAAATTTTCTAGAGTGGCTTATTAATCATTATTGCACTGACTGGTGGCAAGATTCTTCTCTTTGTATGGTTGATGTCATTTTAGGCTGAATGTGAGCTGCAAATAGGAGGGCTGGCAACGAGAGAACCCAAGCGACAATGATTCTGTCTTTACTAAAATTTAAATTTGAAGATTTTGTTCTTTTCCACCTTTAATGCATTAACACTTTGTATTTTACTAGAATTTGCACTCGATTCCTTCTATCTACGATACTTTTCTATTTGATCAACCTTTTGGATTAGTCACTGGAGCCCTTAGCATCATGGCATCCAAGAAGAAGCAATACTAGGGTATTGCTTTGCTATCCATGTACAAAGATGAGGAAGATGACGAGATGGAGGATGTTGAAGGAGGAATAGAGGGAGGAGAGCGACAAGAACAGGATGGTGGGGATGTGAGGATTGCAGAGGAAAATCTAGAGAGTGATGCTGAGATGATGAGGATCGCTGATTCTGCTAATAAGGCTACTCTACTGGCTGAAAATGATGGGATGACCCCGGAGAAGAGCAAATTTGGGACTTCAATGCCACCACAGCCTTTGGTTGATATGTTGGTTTCACAGCAGGATCAACAAGTAGTGTCTGTTGAATCTAGGAGGAGTAGGAGAGGGACAATTACCATTGTAGACCGTGGTCATGATGAAATAGCAATGTCACCTGAGCCAGAGTTACTCTCTCTTACTTGAATCCACCCCTGTTTTTTTTCGTAGGACTGAGGACACGGCAATTTTGGTATACTATATTTGTCTTCTATACGTTCCTTCATCATTATTTTCTTCCATTGATGGAGTCATGTCTCTTAAACTTGAAAATTGCCCAAAATGTTTAAGACCCTGACGTTACCTTAGGCACCCTGGCCTTGCCATATTTTCCAGGCAGGTTACCTTCTACTAGGAAACCATTTTCTTCTTCTTTATTTTAGGTTATAAGTTAATAACTTATATTTGGTTCTGATATCAGGATGGAGGGCTTGATGGTAATGGTCGACTCATGTTTGAGGAAAAACTTCAAACAACAAATGGTATTTCCCCTTTTGATTAAAGTATGTTCTGCTAAATTTATTGTATCCTTTCTTTGGACACCTCATCCCACTATAGGTTATTCTCAGAGAATGAATATTACTTGATTAATTTGTTGGCCGTAAAGAAGAATATATCAATGTCATTGATTTCTTTTTGGAACAGAAGAATTTAAAATTTTGACCAGTAATCTGTTCTCTCATTTGGCCAAAAAGTCTGTTCTTTCTAGAACTTGTATAGACAGTTTTGGTAAGATAATTATGAATATGAGCTAATAAATCTGAACTGTCATATTGATAAGGTAATAAACATATAAAACAGTTAAAATTAACTTCTACATGAAATGTATTTAATCAAGAACGATTATTCAACTGACCTTTTATATGCAATTTTTTGCCTATATTTGATTGTTTAACTGTTTAGTTCTGGATAATTGAAGTGCATAAGAGTTTGTATGAGACTATTAATTTGAGAATATGCCAATCTTTTGGACTCTGGCTGGGTATTTAAGAATAAGATTATTGAAAAAGAGGCTCGGACATTATGT
Organism: Neltuma alba; assembly: GCF_004799145.2. Lineage (NCBI taxonomy): Eukaryota > Viridiplantae > Streptophyta > Magnoliopsida > Fabales > Fabaceae > Neltuma > Neltuma alba. The sequence goes on along the minus strand of NW_021634896.1, from coordinate 10,670 downwards.
TGGGGTGGTTTTAGTTCACTTTTCCCTGAAGTATATTAGATGGGAACAATCCTATTGTTTATGTTTTTCTGTTTATCATCTTGCCTCTTGGTCCACTGTTTTTTCCCCTCTGAAGAACTTCCTTGAATGTGGTTTTCTAAGTGATTTGCTAGATGGAGCATCATCAGGATCTGTTCAGGTTTTGACACCTAGTAGTCAAGTTAACACTCCTTAGTTTTCTGAGCCATCTCATACCATGCAAGTTGATGCTGTGGCTGGATCAGATGGTGCAAAACATGAAGAAACAGCTCAGGAAGAGCAGAAGTTTGTAGATCCATTGGATAGATTTCTTCCACCACCACCCAAAGTTAAATGCTCTGAATGCCTACAAATAAATTCCTTTAGATTAATTTTGCAATAATCAATAGATTATTCTCGATAGATTTTAGATATGTGCTAATTTATTGAATTGAATTGGTGTGCTTTGCTCCCTCCCCCTAAAAGAAAAACAATGATTGTGTGCTTGTGTAGTTTGATGTCTTTTTCCCTTTCTGCTTTGTGCCACACCAAAGCTTCGCTTTTAATTTGCTATGGCTCTTTAAATTCTTAAGCTTCTTATCCATTAATTTTATTATTTTCATATGTTAGTTAGTGAATATGATTAAACCAATTTGGCGATACTTTGGAAGAGTTGTAATGCAATATTACACTCTAATCTCTTACGACTTCCAGTCCTGTTTAGTGATTGTGCATATATGTAATGTAAACTACACGTACATACATAATTCTAAGGTCCTGTAGAAGCACTTGAATATAGTGATCTATGTTTAGAATTTTGGCATTGAAATTTTTGATTAAGTGTTTTAGTGTGAGAATCTACCCGTCCAAAATGAATTTAAGGTGTAAAAGTGTGGAAATCACTCATCTTGCGGGGTATTATTCGATGAATTTCGGCAGCTGCTCTTGTTTAATTACTAAGTGGTGATATATGGTTTGATTCATTAACATGTTCCCTTTAATATGAATTCAAGACTTATCATTTCAGATATTACTAATTTTGTGATTAAATCATTGAATTATGAAAAAAGTGGTAATTTGCTAATACTTCTCTGTATCAAGTTTTTTGACCACTAAACATCTCATTGAATGCACCTTATATTATTATATTTTCTTACTCCCTTCTTGACATTCTGTACATGGGAAGTTGAATGATCATCACTTTACTCCTTAATTAGTACACTAGCATTTTAGCAGTTTTAAGTAATAGTTTAAATTAAAAAATAATTTCCCTCAATTTTTGATAGAGTAGAAAATTGTATAAAACTATTTTTAGCTTTTGCATATTTGTTGTTCTTTCATGACAATGTGCTGGAAAAAGTTTTAATGTAGCAGTTCGCAATAGGAAGGACTATCAGAACCCTGACTTCCTATTGCATGCTAGGAGGTATCAAGATATTGACCAAATAGGATCTTGATTTGATAAGGATGTATTGGACCCTCATAGATATGACCCAAGTGACTACTACGACCAAGTAGGTGCTTAACTGTTTCTTCTCTGCATCTACTTTCTTGTGCTTCCCTGTACTTGTTTATTTTATGCTCATATTTTACCTGATGTTGTCAATTATATGATACTTCTTGTGTGTTCTTGCAAACAAATATTTCATGTGTGTCATATTCTAGATATACTGCTTGCTGGTATTTGGGCTGTTTAGGCTATTATTGTTCGCTATACTAACAACGGACTTGATATCTGGTATTAAAGAACTTGTTTGTCTTCTAACCTGATGTTGAAATTATGTTTTGCCGTTGGATTGTGTTTTTTCTCTTCAAAAGTCCTTTTGATAATATTATTTACGCTGAAATGGACAGCCAACATCTATACATGGCTGTGTATGGCTAGTTATATCTGCTTTGGGGTTCTTTCTATATTTTTTATGAATATGTTGGTCATGATTTTGGAAGTTAAATACTAGCCTAGTTTAAGTTTTCATTGTGAATTTAACCAACTTATTTGTCATGCCATATTTTGTTATTTGTTCATATTTTTCTCAGCACCATCAGATCATTAAGGCCGACTTTCGTCCCTACTTGACGGATTGGTCTTGCAGTCAAGCTCTCTTTAAGTACTTGATACTGATGTTGCTTTACCACCCCTAACTGTCACATAGGCAGATATGAGACGTGGAAGTGACAAGAAAGAGCAGGAGAAGAAAGCCCAGAAAGTTGAATTTGCCTCTAGGTGAGCACAACCAGGAATTGTAACTGGTGTTCCAAGGATCAATGTACCCGTTGCAAGTTATAAAGCAACCTAGTTTACCTATGGTATGGCAAAGGTCATTCTTACTACTGATTTTCTATTTTATGCTGATTTTCTCTCTTCTCTCTTCAGGTGGTTTGCCTTTGATGCCTCCTATTGCTGAGGCCACCAATCGTGATGGTAGACTGAACAAAAAATCAAAATGGGACGAGGTATTCATTTAAACAAATGCACCAACACATGCAACTTGCTTCAAATTTTTACACAATATTTCAGTGAATAATAATCCTGTTTAGGTGGATGGGGAAGGATTCTGTGCCTACTCACGCTGCAATTTTGCTGCTAATGCTGGTGATGGGTACATGCATTTTGTGTGAGATTATGAATAACTTTGAGCTTCTTTATGTATTCCAGAATGAGATGTGTTTGATACTATGACCATTGTTGTAATGTTGGACAGGCAGCAAAAACGACGAGAGGTGGAGGAGAGAAGGTCAACTGAAAGGAAGGAAAGAAGGTCATGAGCTCCACTCATTTTGGTCTGTCAAACTAATACCTCCAACCATTTTGAAGTCCTTTAGATTGAAGTCGACAAAAATGTTTGTCTATTCAGTAAGTTTTGCTAAGTCACCATTCTATATATCATGAAAGGTGGAAAGGAATAGTGTTGTGGTTATCACTGCAGGATTCAGTCAGCTAAATGGTTGGTTTTATTTTGTTTAACATTTCTTACGAGCACGCTCAATCAGGATTTCGAGTAGGATTGTCATTCCAGTTGCTTGCGACAGTACAAAATGCACCACTGATTTGCTTTTTAGTGGTCTATGTATAAGCTTTTCTTTTTTATTTTTTTGGATAATTCTTAATACATGTGAGAGAGTATATAAGTGACCTTTTTACATTAAAAATGATGTTTTGGGTTTTTAGTTGTCAGTGTGAATGGCGCAAATGGCATAAGCAAGTAAAGTGAAAGATAAAATAAAGGGCATCAGGGAGTAATTTTGTTAACTAATATCAAGAAAGTAAAATATGGTGAATTTAAATGCTAGATGTTTCATTCATTCTAGCTAACAGTTTAATATTTGACCTAATAGAGTTATTTTCATTATTGCCTACCATTATCCTTTGAAATTTGGACCGTAATAGATAGATTGGTATGATTTAAATCTTTAAATTGGTGTGAAAAAATAACTCATCTCTTATCTAGCTTGCTTGTAGTTAAGTCCTAGTCAATTACACAATGTAATTGATGGACACAAACCTTATATCTAATTTCATTTATTGTTTTTCTGTGCCTTCACAGATCATAAAAATAAATATTGTTTCATACAATGATCAAGAACTCAATGGTCAATTGTGACCAATCTCATTGAACTAATTAATAATCTTTATAACACAATTAAGCAAACCACACAGATGTTGAATGAAAGCTTCACAATCGCAACAAACCAATTTGAGTATTTCATACATTAATGAAACAAACCACGCTTTGGGTAGAGTTTTGTCATGCATCACCCCATTGTTTATGATAAAAATAGAGTCTCATTTATCAAATAATTGAGAATTCAACAAAAGCATCACCGCACAAATCTGTCCATATTCATCATCTTGTAGTCAATGATTTTGTAGTCCACAGTTCGGATTAGCCGCCTGCATTAATCAACCAAGCAAGGGAACGAAGGCTATTGAGTGTATTCTACATATATTCATGTTATCAAATATAATTCATTTTATAGTCAATGCGTCAAAATGCCTTATTTGTTTTCTTATTTTGAGAGCCGTTTTTTGTTTTTAAAAATAAAAAAATTAAAAAGGCTTATTTTGTAATTTGTTGTTAATTAAGTGTTTTTAAAAACCAAAAAACAGAAGTATTTTTAAAAACTCAAAAACAAAAACAACTTTTAGTTATTTTCTTGTTTTTGTTTTCACATTTCCTTTTTTTTTTTTGCAAAAATTGGAAAAACTTTTTCTTCTCCGCTTGATGGCTTTTTTCTCATTTAAAAACTTGAGTTCTCATTAAAACTTCACTTTCCAGTCTCAGTATGTTTATGTTCAAATGCAGTTTTTTGAAGCAATTAACCAAACAGATTTTTTTTGTTTTCAAAACTTGTTTTAAAAAACCATTTTATAAAACTATTTTGAGGAAAAAAATAAAAAAAACAGAAACAAACAGCCCCTCTGTTTTTGTCATTCTATTTTGTAAATATATATATCATATTTAGTTGAAAACATGTGTTAAATAGTTGGGGTAAACAAATTATCAAAATCATCCTTTTTGAAATACACAGCTGTTTCTTTTCTTCTTAATCACAGTTGACTTTTTAAAATAAGCAAAAGTGATTCACTAACTCAACCGATACTATACAGAGAGAATGTACAGAAACAAAGAAAAATTTTATAAAAAAGTTAAAAAAAAAACAACACACACACACTCACTCACAAAAAGATGGCTCCCCTGTTTCATCCTTTAATATGTAGCAGTTGTTGATATTATACTAACTACTATTGGAAAAGAAATTGAAATAAACTTCAACAAGCAACTCATATCTTTTAGTGATAGTAAAGCACAGACAAATGTAGCAAAAAGATACAAATAATTTAAGAAAAAGAAAAAATTTGGCGTATAGGGAGAAAAAAAGAGATGCAAGTTTTTTTATTTTCAAGCTTGTCCCCTCATATATGAGGCTTTTATTGGTATCATAATAACCACTAGGAAAAAAAAAAAGCCGATAAGCAGAAAAATCATAAAAGTAACGAACCTGGAAAGAATGATAACATGGATGATGGACTTATCCTTCTATATATTAACACTATCCTGCAATAACAAATCATAATATTAGCTGCCTAAAATAGAAGGTAATTTTGAAAAGAGACGTCATTGGCATAAGCACGATACAATCAATTTTCTATTTCCTTGGTCATTAACAACACATTTTCCGAAACAATATTTGTTAGTGTGGGTATGTCATACCTTTGCTGAGGATAGCATTTCTACTGTTTTGTTAAGGTCTTCTTTATCCTTCCATTTCATCTCATGCTCTTCTATTTTTACTCTAGACAACTCTGGTGTTTCCAACACTCCTGGACAAAACATCTTCATTTCATGACATCCAGTTATTTCTATCACTTCTAATTCAGGGAATTCAAATGTCTGACTTTGTGAAGAGAACATCTTCAAGCTTGGCATATCAGTAAGTTCAATCCGCGTAATCGGTTGAGAGTGATTCCACCTTCTACACCTTCATTGTTCTCATTCAATACAATTTCCTCCATTTTTTTACAATCGTTTATCCCCAACCATTCAAGACTCACCAAGCTTTTGGCAGTTGAACTTGTCACCAAATAGACGAGTTGATGGCATCCAGATATAGACAGCTTCCACAAATTTTGAAATGAAGCAGAGGATGGTGCCAACTTGACCAAGCTATGACAACTTTCGACTTCCAGGCATTTTATTAGGTCTTGATGAATTGGTGGTAGCTGAGAGTCATCCTTCCATATGCTCTTGAGTTGATCCAAATAGGCAATGTATAATCCTCAAATGGTGGGATTTTCCCCATAAAATCGATAATCTCATCTTGTGGGGGGAATACCTCCTCAAAGGAACTATTCTCCACATAAAGCTTTTTCAACATGGGAAATCTTTCAAGGGAACTATAGGGAAAGGTTACCCCTTCATCCTTGAAGCTTTCTACATAAAGAGTTTCCACTTCAGGAAAGACATCCCTTATCATCGTGACATTCTCTGCATTTAAAGCCATGCTTTTGGTTGTGGAAATTACCTATAAAATGATAATTAATAAAACAATTAGCATAATGAGTAGGCGATTTAGTAGATTACATCAGGATATTGTTTTCAAGAATCAACTTTTTAAATGGATCACTCGTCTTTTGCCAATATCTAAATTTTCATCATTTCACCATGAAATAAGATCCACACATTAAAATTTAAAAAATCCTTTAAATTAACTTCATAACCCCCTTTCTTTTCTCTAAATCAAATTAAAAAAAAAAAACCATAATCCCCTTCGAATTCACATTTAAGGCTAGGCTTTTTTGACTATGAAAATAACCTGTAAAACGATTATTGGTAAAATTATTATTATAAGAAGGCAATTTAATAAATCAGGTCAGAATATTTTTTAAAATAATAATTTCTTATATAATTGTAGATAAAATCTTTCTTAATTGACCTGTCATCTTTTTCTAATACTTATATTTTTCATCATTAATTCCCCCTCCCCTCCTCAAAATCACTTTAAACAGAAACAAAATTCTTTGAATCACTTTATAGGCCCATTTCTTTCCAGTCAGAGATCTACAAACATTATCACACTATTTGCAGTCTGCCACATCCGTTAATTATCATTTGCTTGTCAGCTTTCGCGTGCAATCAGGGTCTTGTAATTTGATGAAAAGTTTACAATTTTTGGGAGATGACGGAATGTACAAACTTTAATATTTATGTCAAATATTTATCTGAACCTAAATTTTGTAGATGATGAGGAATTATTTAAAAAGTGAAAAACAAGAATATCAGTATGTTGGACTAACCTCTTGAATAGTAAACCGATGTTGGATGGTGGCATTAAGATCAGTCATCCAAATATCTATGTGAGGTCCATATTAGTCGTCACTGAACCTTTTGAAGCAGCGGGGCATGAATGGCTCCAGAACAGAATATTGTGAGTTGAGGGCACTCTGTTACGATGGCACATTGTAATAATGGAAACTTGAAAGTATAATTTTGGCTGCAAAATCTCTTCAACCTTGGTAATCCATCAAGTTCCAAAAACTCCAGTTTGCTGAAAATGATTTTCTTGTCCTCATTGTCCTCTTTTTTCTGTTTCGTCATAAGTTCTTCTATTTGATGGCATGAACCATCTAGTGAAGAAACTAAGTTTATTTCTCCTTGGCGGTCATTATTGCCCAACACATTCTTCAATTTTGGCAAATCTCTAGCCTTAACTTTTTCAATGGCACAATCACTGATGATGACACCATCTCTTTATAATCATTTAAATCTTCAAAATCAAACACCGTCTCCAACATGTTACAAAACTTGACTTCCAGTTTTCCAAGTTGTTTAAAGATTTCAGCACATGAAGGGGCACCAATTTCACAAAGCGACAGCACCACACAGTCAATGTTTTCAAGTTGCAAATGAGTGGTGTGGAAGTTTGTCATCCCATATCGGTGGAATCAAACTGTTTAAAGAGAATAATTCTAATATCTCTAACTTTGGGAATGACACCTGTTGAAAGAAAATATAATTAAACGAAAATGTTTTGGCAAAAAATGAAAACGAAGTTACTGTTGATTTGTGAGGCTTAGTTTTCATGAAAGATTGTTTAAATGTGCAAGTATAGCTCTCGTGTACCACAATATTCTTCAAGAGATTGATAAAAGTTCAACTTCAAATTTCAAGTTCACCAAACAGAAATAACTAACTAAAAAACAAGAGAACTATAAAATGCTACAATAGCTAGCCTAATACCAAAGTAAGTAATTTAAGTGAAATAATTTTTTAGATATATTGAGACAAGAAAAAATAAGAACATATTTTTACTGCACAGAGTAAATAATTCCAATGAAATTAATTTTCACAGCGTAAGTTTGAAATTAAGAAGTTAATAAAATAAGAAAATCTTGGTAAGGAAAGAATATACTAGATAAGAAAAAAATGAATTTTTGTCCAGAAAAAACAGTAATAAATTGATGGGTAAAATATTCTGCTTTTCCTTGTATTTTGCCCAATTACAAATTTTCTTCTATTTTGAAAACATAAACTTAAGTCCAAATAGTTAAATCTATTGAGAATATTCTAAAAAAAATACTTTTCTAATTAAAAAATACTTTTGATTTACAAATTTACCCTTCATAATACTAAATTCTTAAATTTTGGACTAAAAAGTTTTGAAAATTTTAAAATGTTTTTTTCCTTAATTTTTTTTCACTTTTTGCAGCTAGTTATTTGTTCAACGTTTTTATCATATTAGGATTGAAAATAAGTAATTTAGTGAGTGGAAATTTGGTTAATTCTTTAAATAAATATAATTGACTAAATAAGTTATAAATATTTCTCATTTGTTTAGAAATTTTATAAATATTTTTCATTTGTTTAAAATTTTAAACTATAAATTTAAATAATTTCTATAATCTATCAAACTTAGATAATCTATATTATATGACGAAAAGAATATGTATTCAACATATTTTTTAGCCATTTAAAGAAACCTAAAAAATTAATTTCAATATGCGTGACAAACAATTAAAATTATAAAATTTTAATAGAATTAAAATTAAAAATTTTATTACATTTTAAAAAGTCTGAAAATACATGTATTAAAATTATTTTTTGTGGTATTAAAAATTATTTTAAAAAAAATGAATGTTTAAATAACTTTTATGTGAAGGAGGGGTATTTTGGTCAAAATAAAAGTTTAAGGTCAAACTTAACTGTAACCTTACGGTTGGAAATATGGAAATGGAATTTCAAATCAAATATACAAGGGAGGTTTGTACAACATGTATTTTAATTTTAAGGGAGTTATATATATTTTTAAAATAAAGGAAGGTTTCTATAACTTAGATAAAACACAGGCTAGTTAGTATATTTTACTGTAAATTGATTTGAACATACCTTATGATTATTTGTTGCTGGGTCTTCAATGTTGAAATCCGTTTTATGCTCTTCCGCTTTCAATCTTGGTAGACTACTGAGTTTTAATCTTCTCAACGCACTGAACGTGATTCCACCTTCCACATCGTCATTATTCTCATTCTTTACAATTTTCTCCATCTTTTTGCAATCATCTATTTCCAAGTGTTTCAAGATTCACCAAACTTTTGGCGGCTGAATTTGTCATTAAATAGATGAGCTGATGACATCGGAACACCTTCACCACTGTCAAATTATGAAGTTGTTGAATTTGATGAACAATGGGTGATGGGAATATCTCCTCGAAAGAACTATCCTTCACACGAAGCTCAGTCAGCCGCGGAAATCTTTCAAGCAATGTATACGGAAATGTTACCCCTTCATAATCAAATCCTTCTATGCGCAGAATTTCCACTTCAGGACAACTGTCCGCTGGAAATTGGTCATTCCTTATCATGCTAACATCATCCTCATCTAACACCATCTCTCTTGATGCCACAAATCTCTGTAAAACAGATATTGAGTCAGAAGCATGGTAATATTAATTTATTAATTATGTCGCAACTTCTTATTGAATCAGTAATATTATTTTGTTTTTTTATTGTGTCCCAAGATCAAATGCGCTCACTAGAAGTGCGAAACATTTTGATTTCATTTATTTTTCATAATTAATCTTGGAAAAGAAATAATTATATCAGCCACGACAAAAAACAATAATGCCGACACATTTCGCTGTGTATCGCATTAATTATTAAATTATGACGTAATTGTTTGGGATATTTTATAATTAAAGTTATGTAATTAAAAAATGATAACTACTCCCCTCCCTCCAGTTCTTTTTATAAAAATTTGAAATTTGAATTGTCTTAGTTTTTTTTATAAGAGCCAACTTGGATTTGTCTGAACATTTAATGTGTTTTACCTTTTTGTCTCTAATTAATTTTATACATTGCATTAATTAAAAGGCTGACAACTTGGTATATTATCTTATCTTTCATATTTTTCTCATTATTACTCTATTTCTCTCTCTTACTTTTTCCCCCATAAATAAGGGTATATCTGGGAAAAAAATTCATTTCTTACTGAAACATTTCGCTGTGTATCCCATTAATTAATTAATTATGATGTAATTGTTTGGGATGTTTTTGGGATGTTTTGTAATTAAAGTTATGTAATTAAAAAATGATAACTAAAATTTTAGTAGAAACTTCAAAACCGAAACATGTATAGGTATATTTATATTAAATATCATAACAATGGAACATTTATAGATTCATATTTTTGTAAAAGCTGGAAATAGGAAGAATGGAGCATTCTAGACGTACCTGTTGGTAGAATGTTTTGTTAAGATTGGTGTCCCAAATTTCATGAGTTTTTCCCCCCTTTTTTGTGACACTTGAACGCCTTTAAGAGATGGTGTATCAATGAGTCCAGGAGAGAATACTTTGAATTTGGACATTCTGTTATGATTAGCTGATCCAATAACGGAAATCTGAAAGTGTAATTGTAGCGGCAAAATCTCTTCAATTCTGGTAACTGTTCAACTTTCAAATGCTGCAACTTGCTGAAAACGACTTCCTCATCGTCATCATCCTCTCCTTCCTCCTTCCATATAATTTCCTTTATGTAGAGCACCAACTAATTGAGAGACTTGTGAGATGGACCAAGCTTCGAGCAACTGATGACGTCATCAAAGTGGTCAACTCATAACAATGTGCCACGTGGAGATGTGTGAGATTTGGTGGAAGAAACTAAGAGTGGTACCAAGCT
>NW_021634895.1:0-71831 GCF_004799145.2 Neltuma alba | reverse complement strand
CTCCATATTAAGGTTGTACAGCAAAATTTTTCCACTTATTAGGTAGCCATTATGGTTAGCAGAGTTGTTAATATCCTTATATGGACTTGTTAACCGCATTACTAAAATTGTAAAAATATCACTTTTGATTTTTTAAAAACTTGTTATTAATGCTATACCAAACTTGTTATAAAGTTACAAAACTTATTAAGCATTACTGAAGTTGTAAAAATGCTGCTTTAGATTTCTTAAAAACCTGTTGTTACTGTTATACTGAACTTGTGATTAGAGTTACAAAATTTGTTAACCGTGTTACTAAAATTGTAAAAAAAGAATGTGATGAATTTTCTAGTGGTTCAAAACCGCTAGAAAATTTTCACAGAACCATTAGAAAGTTGTGGACAAAATTTTATTTGCCAAGAAATGAAAATTTTCAAACTGTCGCCAAACCTTTCCAGCGGTTATTAACCACTAGAAATTTGGCGCCAGGTTGACCAAATTTAAATTTTATGAAAATTTTCCCGCTTTTTAAATTTTTTCTAACAGTTTTTGAACCACCACAAAATTCATTCCATGCGAAAAAAATAAAATCAAAATTTTCATTATTATAAAATATAATATTAATTAATAAAAACCATTAATAGATTATATTAGAGAATTATGTTAATATTTGTGTTTACCAATATATTACATGTTATATATTTTAATTTTGTGATACATAATAAGTAATTAAATTATAATTGTGTCAAATAAATTGAATTGAATTGAATTTAATTTAATAAGATAGTTGAATTAGAGATGGGATAGTTTGTAGTATTGAACCTTAACTTTTATGTTGAAAAGTGCTTGAATTAGTTGAGGAGGGCATTACAAATATAAAGAAGAAAAATCTGAAAGAAAAAGATAAATAAATATGTTAGTAAATTATAAATAAAGATAAATAAATAAATTAAAATTTATAAATAAATATCATCTTACCATATAAATAAAAGAGAAAACTACCATGTGAGAGAGCACGAAGAAAAAAGAGAATTATAAAGAAGAAGAGAGAGGAAGGAAAAGAAATGGGGTAAATGAATGAGGAGGTAAGATGGTATATATAGAGATCAGTGAGAATTTTCTAGCAATTGTCTACTTTTTGCAGTTGTTTTATATATTTTTTCTACCGGTTCTGTAACTGCTATAAATTGTAATTTTTTTATATTTAAAAATTGAACCAAATTTAAGGGTAACAGTAAGAATTTTCTTGGCCTTTAATAACTGCTAGAAATGTTGAGGTCAGGGAAAAATTTGAATTTCAAAGTAAGAGGGTAATGGTAAGAATTTTCTAACAGTTCGCTAGAAATTGTTAGCTAGGAGAAAATTTTGAATTTGAAATTTTAAAATTTCTTGTGATATTTGTAACAGTTTCAAGGACAACTACTAGAAAATTTGATGAAATTTCTAGCAGTTATATGAAAACTGCTAGAAATTTGTAGCGCTACCCCTCGTCGCCACCTGCATGCACCCACATATCAGGACTCCTCGAGAAAAATAAATTATTTCTAGCGGTTTCCAGGACAACCACTAGAAACTTTAATGAAATTTCTAGCAGTTTTTGAGGTGCTAAAAAGTACAACATTTCTAGCGATTCCAGCAACAAAACAAAACCGCTAAAAATTAAATACTGAAAATATGGCGCCAACTTTGTGTCAAATAGCGCCACAGTTGTGGCAGTCATTTTCTAGTGGTTGGGTCAAAACTACTAGAAATATGTGGGATCCACAACATTTCTAGTCAAAATGATGCAAATTTCTTGCAGTTTGTGTTATAACCACTAGAAATATTTATTTTTGTAGCAGTTTTTTTAACTGCTAAAAAGTGACCACTGGTAATTCACTGTTTTTTTGTAGTGCAAAACAGTTATGTTAAAATGGATGTGAGTGTACTATCAAAAAAAAAATGGATGTGAGTGTATCATTTTAAATACTTCAAGACGAAAATTGCACTACAAATAACTTCATGACATTAGGTGCTTCAAAATGTTGGGGGCACCTTAACTCTAAGAAAAAAGACAATAAAATATTCTAGAAAATGTTAAATCACAAATCAGAATAGGTAAATTTCAAAATCCCAAATTATATCATTTGTACTAATTTTAGAATTTTAAATATTGCAAAATGATGCAAATGCTCTTTAAATGCTTTTACGCTTTCTTTTCTTTTCTCTCTCTCTGTTTTTAAGAATGCCACATCAGTACCCCTAGCCGGAAAGTGACTACTGAAGCTCCAATGGATACTCCTTTTTATGTATTGACTGCTATTGTTTAGCTATTGACTACATTTGTTTCTAGAGCTATGATGACTATTCTTATTGAGCTATTAACTACTCTAGTATCGTGATTGACTAATTTTGCTAGTTTTTAAAAATTTGGTGACTACTCTTATTTAATTATTGACTACTCCCTCTTCCTCTTATTATAACAGACTACTAACTAATTCATATATACCAATAAAAACAGTCAAATGTATTAAATTTGTCATAAAATTCAAGTAATTTTCAACATTATCTCATTAACTACACTAAATTCTAACATTATATTAATTTCTACTCTCACACTACTCTTACTAAACATGAGTATATGGGGAAAAATTTTATGTTCATTGAAATTATCATAGGACTAGAGGGGTAACGTATAATATTATTATATATATATGTGCACACAACATTTGCACATGTTAATTGAGCTGAGAATTGATAGCTTACTTGTCACATTTGTTGTAGATCTGAATCATCTTCCACTTATATGCTTGGTATTGTGGTGGACTTATGTACATAGGATATTTGTATACTAGATTTATCACAGTTTCATTGGAAGGAAGTTGTAGCGTTTGCTCAATAATTTCCTTCGATCTACCCAAGGTTCTGATGACCAAATTACCTCAGTACGTAATCAGGATAATGTCATTCTACAAGATGAAAACATATTAGAGGAATCAAAGCAAGATAACTTTTAGGTGTTGCCAAGCCAAACAATACTCTAGAATCAATTAGCACACTTTAAAAGATTCAATGGTTGCCAAATTATCTTGTCATCAATCATTCTGTTAGAGAAACTCCTATATTGGCATAAGAATGTGGTAGCTGGACAAGGGTTGTCCTACATATTTCCATTTAGCTTATCTACTTGAGGATATATGCACGAATGACTTGTTGAACTTGTAAATTGTTTGCATTATAAGAAGTGATTAAAGTGATCTTTCAACCAACTCATAAATAGTCATTGTCCATGCATTTTATCTGCAAGTCGTATAATACCTAGAAGCCATTCACAAATATCTAACTAATTAAAGTCAATTTCACAATGAAAGGTATTCTTACACATGGGTTAATACCCAACTGTATAACAACATCCTCTAATGTTATTGTGTACTCTCCCGTGGAACATGAAATGTGTAAGTTTCAAGACATCATCTCTCAATAAGGGTTGAGGCCAAACTCCAATCATAATCAAATTGTCCTACTCGAGCAACATCCTAAAATTCAGGTAATCTAACATATTTAAATATTCCATTAGGTGGCTTAATCATTCAACTAATGTACGTGATTCGTAGTATTGTATATGATTTGAGAAATCTACAAAGGAAAATAAAAGAAAGTTAGTATCAAAGCATAGAATTAATAAGCATTAGTCATCTTTACCAAAATAAGCATTAGTCAAGATCATTTACTTACATTGCCATTCCACACTTGTAGTTAAATATGTTGGGTTCATAAATACAAAAGCGAGTCATCCTCTCGGCCAAACATGAGTTCTTATTCCATATATTGGCACACAACTCTACACATGATAATTGAGTTGAGAATCGACAACTCACTTGCCACATTTGTTATACATCTTAATCATCTTCCAAATTACATGCTTGGTATTATGGTGGACTTATACACGCAAGATATCTGTATTCTAGATTTGTCACAATTTCGTTGAAAGAGAGTTGTAACTTTCATCCAATAACTTCTTTCAATCTACTCAACGTAATATTTGAATGAATTTTACTACTTTTACTCTATTAATTCAAATGTTGTACCTCTCAGGCCTTTAAAAATTCAGCTATTTGCAAATTATACGCACAAATTCTTTTTAGTTATCTATTCTGCTTTCAAAATATTTTATTATAACTATTAATCAAGCAAAAGTATACTATGAAACTAAATTAACTCCACAATATCATTATTTTCTTATTGAATTATTTTTTTTTTTTAGAAGAGAGTGGTAGAACTAATCATTTACTAAAATTGTAAAAATTAGGCTACTCTTTTATTAAAAAACTCACCTGACACTTCAAATGTTAGTTATTACATTTTTAATTAAGTTAGTAACATGTAATATCTTTAAAAGAATTAATTATAATGCATTATGAAAAATGTACATTGTTAAATACAATTATGTAGTGATTTTTGTGTTCAAATTTTTTGTACCAAAAATAAATAATAAATATATTTCACTCATGTTGAGCACCTCTCATTTGAAGAAGATTATGAACCTATGCCATGTTTAGCTACTGATCAGGTTCAACCTCCCCTCCCCAGCCCCCCCTTCCGGGGAAATAAGTAGGGCAAGCGTGAGCTTGTAATGTCAGACAAAAACAACACTTCTAAACCTACGATAAAGACATCCTATGGCTGTTCACCAAATAGCTACTGATAAGGTTTGAATTCGATTCCCTTCATTTTGCAATACGCAACATTAGACACCATCATTCACGAGCATGAAATTAAATGAAACATATATCGTAAAAATAAATTTAGAATAAAAATTAATATATTAAATTGTTCATGGGATGGGACAGGGATAGACCCATCCTGGTCTCATCCAGATGAACAGGCATGGAACAGGATTTCTGTCCTATGTCCTCCTATCCCTAGATGTCCCGTTTTCCTTTTTGTAAAAACAAAAATTGTAACTCCTTGTGTGAATTTTTTACGTTATAATGTTTTTCTTTTCATTGAGTTTCTAAATATAAAAAATATAAAAAGTATTATGTAAAAACTCAATTATATAATATTAAAAAATGTAAAAATAATACTATAAAAAAATTACCATAAAAGAAACATTTCGTAATGGCTTTATGAATTATTTTATTAAGAAAAGAGATTTTGTTGAGATAATAAGAAGCAACTTAAGAGCTAAAAATTACTATAAAAAATCATCATCATTAACAAGTGAATGAATAATCTATAATAATTATTAATAAATAAGTTTTTTTTTTAAAAAACACATCGGGACAGGACAAGATGACCTTGTCCCGTGTCCCATGCTGTCCTGATTACTGTTCTATCTCATCCAATAGTCTTCCTGTCCTGTCCGTCTTGAATTGATTGGGACCAAGATGTGACATATTGAACACCCATAGAAGGAAAAACAAGTGACTTCACTTCCATTTTGCTATAATTACATAAACAACTCCTTTTGTCAAATTTTTAGAGGCCGTTCGAAATATTCCGTCAAAGATCGAACCTTACCAAAAATTTAAGAGACAAATATCTTTGCAATGCCTAATATTGTTAATTAATTCTGTCCCTGGAAAATTTCAAAATCTCACCAAATTAATCCGTATTTTAAATATAAGATATACCTTCTAAGCTAAGAGATAAAAAAATCATCATTAACGTGAGCACTGTATTTGTCTCTTAGGTTTCTGGTAAGGTAAAGTACTTGTAATTAATGTAGAATTTACAGTGTTGACGCCAATGATGAATATAACCACTAAGAATTTATCATATCTTTAAAATAAAGATTAATTTGGTAAGAGTTTGAAATTTCGAAGGGACAAAATCAATTAACAATATTACTCACAAAGGTATTTGTCTAGTATAATTATATATTACCAATTAAGGTATGGTAGAGTGTGTGTGTGTTTATACATAACTTGGATAGTCCGTTATTTTTCAGAAGAAGCCCTTCACCCACAAATTCCCAGTCCACCACTTTCTTTGGTTCTTTATAGTCATCCTTTGTTATCTCTTCCTAAACGTTGACTCATCTTTATCTCATTAATTGCTATCTAATATTAGGACAAACGTTGTGTATATATAGTCAAATAAAAATCCTAGCAAATAGTCAAAATCAAATATCACAATTTGTCACACTGGCAAAAAGTTGAAATTTAAATCATTTTAAAGAAAATACTAACCTTTTTAGACAAAGGCTACTTATTCAAAGAAAATATGCAAAGTACAAATAATTAAAGAATTTAAATAGGCATATCACTGACAGAATGCTACGTGAAAATCTAGTGGCATTAATGATTTCTAAAGCTAACAACACTTTTGCATTTAAAGTAATCCACTATTAATCAATGTAAATAAGTCAGCCTAAAAAGCCATAAATACATGCATCATTGGCCCTAGAGAGTCACAACTATGAATTAGAAGTAAATTAATCCCAATGGCTTCTTCTAAAGTTACATTTTGTGCACTTTTATTCATAGCTTTCTCTCTTTCTCTTTCTTTCAAACTCTTGCTGACAGCAACGTTATTTCTACATTAGTTGTAGACGCTGGTTCTGTAGGAAAGCAAATTTCCAAATATTTTTTTGGAGCATTTTTTGAGGTGAACATTAATTTCATGAAATATATATTTAGGTAAGTTTATTTGCTCATAACTATTAACCACCATTTACGTAGTTTTTCACATAGTTCTACAAATGATTAGGTGACTATTTGTAGGAAATTAATCATGTTGGAGCTGGAGGATTGTGGGCAGAACTTGTCAACAAGAGAGGTAAAAGCCATTCCCATAATCTCTCTCTGAGATTTTTCTTCTTTGAATTATTTATAATCAACCTTACACAAACTACTTGAATTGTTGGTTAAGGTTTTGAAGCTGGAGGCACAACAATTCTCAAGCATCTCTCCATGGACTGTGTAAAAGGAAATAGATCAACCATTAATGTTCAAATGAACCTACCTCCTGTTTTCTAGTAATAAAATGGCTGTCAAATTGGATATCATTGTTCTTCTCAGGCTGAATGCCCTAATGGTGTGTGGACTCTCTAATCCTGGATTTTTAGGGATCATAAGCTTCTCTCTCTGCCTCTCTCTCTCTCTCTCTCTATTATATATTTATAGGAGCGCACACACATATTTGAAGATCTAATTGCTGGATTATATATAAAATATCCATTATGTTTTGATACTTGTATATTGCTTGTTACGTTCTTTCAGATATTGGCAAGGAAAACGATATAGAGTTGTATTCTATCTTCGTTCCTTTGGGACCAATTAATTTGAAAGTGGCGTTTTTAGGAGTAGATGGGAAAAGAATTGACTTCAAATAACATCAAAGTACTTAACAATTCCATTGCGCGTGCACACACTAATACTTCTTATTTGTATACATACACCTCATAATTATTTTATCTTTTCTAGGGCTCTTGCAAGTTATGTGCAAGCTGGAAAAAAAATTATTTTAGAAGCCCAGCCACGCGTCAGATGTCAAAGCAAGCCTCAGTGACAATGGACCAAAAGGAGTTATTTGGTTGGATCAGGTCTCAGCACTGCCTCTAGACACATACAAGGTCTTGAATACTTCATCAACTCACAACTTTAAGCGTATTAATAAAATTACAATGATTACTTCTTCTTTTTTTAACACTCTATACTTTGCATTTTTAATTAGGGACATGGGTTGGGAAAAGGCCTTTTTCAAAAGGTGGCTGATTTGAATGAACCAACATTTCTTAGATTTCCCAGTAAGCATAGTGCTTAGCATGAAGAATTCTTCAGGGCAAAAAAAAAAAAAAGCATGAAGAATTCTTAAAATTAGCATGTTTTGTCAAATTCAATTTTTTCTTTCAATTAAAACCTAACATTCCCATTAGATTAGGCGGCTGTTATGTTGAAGGTGAATATATGAGAAATGCATTAGGCGGAAGAATACCATTGGACCTTGGGAGAAGAGAATTGGTCCCTTTAATGTCTGGGATTATTGGGTCGACAATGGATTTGGTTATTTAGAGTTTCTTCAAGTATGTACTTTAAACTCTAAATTTCTAAACTGAATATTGTTTTTATAGCCTAATCACTAATCATTATTATTCTTTTGTTACAGTTGTTTGAGGACCTTGGTACGACCCAATATGGGTATTTAACAATGGTATTAGCCACCATGATAAAGTCAACATCAGTGACATTGGTCCTATGGTTTCAAGTATAACTTATATTTAACCCTTGCTTAGTTAATCATTATCTATGGTTTAATTTAGTTAATTTTTTTGTGAATTAATTTTGAGGAAGCTCTTGATGGTATTGAATTTGCAAGAGGTCCTATTACATCAAGATGGGGTAAAGTAAGAGCTTCTTTAGGTCACTCCAAACCTTTTGATTTGAGATACGTCGGTATTGGAAACGAGGATTGTGATAAGAGAAACTACCAAGAAAGCTACCTTAAATTCCATGATGCCATAAAGCATGCATATCCAGATATGCAAATTATATCAAATTGTGATGCTACCAAAAAAGCGTTGGACCATCCAGCAGAGCTGTATGGCTTCCATATATATTCAAATGCTAAGCAATTCTTCTCATTGTACACCAAGTTCGATCATATGCCTTGTTTTGGACCAAAAGCTTTTGTTAGTGAATATGCCGTTTGGAACGAAGATGCTGGGAAGGGAACACTTTTGTCTGCATTGGGTGAATCTGCATTTCTTATGGGACTAGAGAGGAATAGGTATGCCATTTGCTTAATTATCAAAATTTCATACGAATCGTTAGTTAGTTAGTTAACCCCATTAATAAATTATTTTCACCTTTTTCTTCCAACAGTGAGGTCATCGAAATGGTTAGCTATGCACCACTTTTTGGTAACACAAACAACCAAAGGTAATTAATGTTGTCTTATGCTTTGTGTTATAAAGTTATCTTTTTAAATTATTAATATTTTTAAAAACTGTTTGTAAATAAGTATATATAGATGGTTGCCCGATGCTATTGTATTTGATTCTCATCAAAGTTATGGAACTCCGAGCTATTATTTGCAAAAGCTATTCTCAGACTCTAGTGGAGCAATGCATTTGAACTCAACGCTTAAAGCTCCTTCTTCAGTTGTTGCATCTGTAATTGCTCACACAAGTTTAACGGAAAAGAAGAATTACATAAAAGTAAAGGTAGCTAAATTTAATCCATGATGATCTTTATTTCCGACTAAGAAATAGAGAGGAAAAAACCCTCAAATTTGTGTGCTTTTATCTCATTTGAAATTCAAAATATTGGTAGGTTGTGAACTTCAATGACAATCCTGCGAATTTTAAGATCACTTTAAATGGGTTAGATGTAACTGCAAAATCAGCAAAACACTACTACAGCAGAGACTTTTTGCTTGTGTTTTGAAGGATTTTTTACTTCTGTTTTGGGAAGGACATTCAAAGAAAGGACGTAACAAGTATCCTATATTTGACTTCTGTTTTGAACAGATGAGAAAAGTGGGACTTTTCACGTCTGTCCAAAACAGAAGTAAAACATAACACTTTTATTGTCTGTTTTTTAGAAACAAAAGTAAAAAGTCCCACTTTTTACGTTTGTTTTGCCAAAAACAGACATGAAAAGTGAGTTTTTTTAATTAAAAAAAAGGCATCTTTTTTGGATTGGAAGTTATTCCAGTCTAAAAAACATGCCATCTACTTATTATTATTACATAAAAATTATTTTAAGATTAACATATTTAATAAAATTAATCAGAAACAATTACCGTGCATTCATAATAAAAAAGTCCATCTCATGATCAATAAAAGAGATCATCCAATGATAATTACAATATAAGAAAACAACTAATAAAATAATATGACTCTTTTGTTCAATACTAAATAATCCATGATAACATTAAAACATCAATACAATGACCCCTATTTTCTTCCGGTCTAAATACAAGTATACGTCCATATTTGGTTCTATAGGCGTTTAGCCCTTCAAGTGCTTCCCACAAAATCCCATTTATCTGCGGCAAAACTTAATTATATAAAAACAATCCAACAGTAGATGAGAATAAAGCATAAGATCAGTAAAGGAACCAAAACTTTAAACTTATTGGCCAAGATGAGAATTGAAGGCATGCACTGACCTTTGAAAAGAACTTTTATTCCTATATACTCTGTACAACAAGAAGTACAACACCAAAAAGACGAAAAAGGGAGAAAGGGGGAAGACAATTTAAATTAAGAGTTTTGACACTCTTATGTTCCCTTTCCATCATTAAAGTTAATCAAAGAAATTAAATCTGATGGAGTCATAGAGTAGTCTTTTAGTTTGTTCATCTCCACTTACACATGAGAGATTCAGATTATGTACTTGCCTGAGAACTGCATGAACATATAATATATATTTTTTTTCCCTTCTTTGATCCATCTCTCTGATTAAAAGTTTGATTGCAATTGTACCAATAGTCTCTTATTCATATTCACAAAACAATTACCAACAAAATTTAGATTCAAAGAAAAAGAAAATTATAAAGAATAACCTTAGAAATAATTAATAAAACAATTACCAATAGAATTTAGATTCAAAGAAAAAGAAAATTATAAACAATAACCTTAGAAATAATTAACAAAAATAATCAAACACATATACTTCAACAATTGAGTCCCCCTGTATTTTTTTTCAGACACAATAGACTACATATTTTGCGATTTTGTGATAGTCACATCAAGAACAGGAATGGAGTACCTTGAAGTTGCTGTCTTTGTTTCTTGAATAGCTGCTTATAATTTTTTGGCGTTCTTGAGATGAGGAAACCAAAGGCAAAATGAGAGAAGTAAGACTTGCATGAAAGAGGAAAATAAGAAGATACCCCTCCGTTCCTTATTATGACATTTGATGCTTATAGTATGTTCCTAAATATAAGAGACACAAAGTTGTCTCTATTTTTTGTGTTGATTTTCTATTTTACTCATAATGTCTCCAACTCACTCTCTCTCCTTCCCACTTCTCTTTCTTTTAAGAATTTACTATTGTTTTCTCTCATGCTCTCTCTCCTTATTAATGAGGGCATTTTTGGAAAAAAAAATTGATACTTTTTATACATTAATTATCTTAACTAATTTTAAGTGTTTTTTTTATCAACGTAATTCGGTTATTCGTCTCTTATAATAAGAAAGGGAGTATCTCTGAACTTCCAGACAAAGTCAAGCTAGGTACAAGCAAATATGATGTAATTAATTGTCCCAACTTGCAGCATATGCATATAGGTTGTTTTTAATACATAAAATAAAGAGCTAATAGAGGACGGTTGAGAATTTTCATGGGTATAATCAGTTCACATAGCCTCCAGTGGTCCTTTTAATGTCAAGACCTGAATATATAATTAAAAATAAAAATATTTTGACAAGTCATTATCAATAATAGAACCCCAGAAAAAAAATTGTAATCAAAGACGATCCACATACCAAGTGGTCTAATGAAAGCGTCAGCACATTCCTCATTGTAAGAGTCCTCAGAATCACGAGTGATCTAATAACAAACTAATGTTTAGCTGTCTGCATTCTGCAAGCTTGGGGGGGGGGGTTCTAATGGAAACAATCACGTGCCATAGCTTTGACATATTCAATTATATCAGTATGGTTGTATAAATAATCTTTCCTAGGTATTGATAAAAAATAATCTTTTCTAGATAGGTGTGAGTTTGCAAGATCGGTGTGTTTTTTGACAGTGCGAATGAGAGCAAATAGAAATTAACATCTCGCACTAGCACAAGCCATAATAATTGGGGCAACGCAACAAAAAAAAGTTATGAACCCATGGATTCAAATCCTCTTTTATTAGAAAATATAGTTTTCAAACATAGCAAAGTCGTGTTCCATTTAGGTCATTACTATTGTTATCTCGTGTTTGTCTTCAACCGAATCCTATATAATAAGTTCCTAATAGAGCCAGACACCCTCTCAAACATACCAACACCCTAAGCTAACTGTTTCAAGTAAAAAAAGATTGATTCTTTGTATTTTCTGCAGATATCAGAGTTGAGCTGAAAATTTCAGATATCAGAGTTGCGCTGAAAATTTAAGACGCAGATATGAACCAGAACAAGAATAATATAAATCCTTAACTATTGGATCGATGGAGAAAAAGCAAAATACAGAACAAGCACAAAAACCATGGAGGAGAAAAATCAGGATGAGGCCGAGCAAGATGCGCAAAAGCATGATGGGTATAGTCACCGGCGAAGCTTCGCGTTTTAGCTTCTGGAGACCACGGCGAGAATAGCGTTCACGGTGCGTGCTTTCAACCAAACAATCTCCTACGCACTTCAACCGAACAAGCTCCCTTTCACCGGTGTTTTCACCGTGATGCTTCCACCCCTGGAGTCGCGAGTGTGTGTGCGGCCAGTGAAGCCGCGCACAATATCAATCTTCACAAAGAGGAGAGGCTTGAGGGTATAGTGTGTGCCGTTGCAGATTGAATTAGCCCTAGAGTTAATACTTAAGCAAAATGCTTGTCTGTTTTAAAAAGCAGACGAGAACAGGGGACTTTTCTTGTCTGTTTTAAAAAAAAAAACAGACGAGAAAAATCTCCTATTCTCGTCTGTTTTTTTATAAATAGACGTGAAAAATTATTTTTCCTTAGAAATTACAAAATTTTCACTGTATTGATTTTTTATGTCTGTTTTTAGAAACAGACATAAATTAGGGAGGTAAAAACTTTTTTTTTTTAATAGTGAAGGCAACAAAGACTGTGCTCACATCTGCTCATGTAAAAGACGAGAATTCCTTCCAAGAACCTACGAAGGTTCATTACATACATCCATACGCACACGTTATTAATTTGTTGCTATATAAAATTAGTCTGTGAAAGTGGATTTTATTTGAAAATTATTTTATCCAAACATTTTTATGTGTGCAGATTGCTTTGGTGCAAAGTCTTATAGAGATTGGAAAAGAGATGACTTTCAAGCTTCCTCCAAATTCAATCACAGGTTTTGATTTCCCAAAGTGACGGATCACTTGAGTTTGAAGATAGGGACATGTATGCAATAAAAATTTCATATCCCTGTGGTTTTAAAAAAATGGAAGAAGATCACCCGTATTATAATGGTTGAATCAATATGATAAACATCCCTTGAATTGATTTCAGACTTTTCCTTAGCAAGGCCCTCGACCCATTTGCAAATAAATATGGAGTATTTTTTAAGAAAAATCAATTAATTATTAAATAATTAATCCTTATATCAATCTTATAGTTTAAAAAGTTTAAACTTCTACTATAGTATAAAAAAGACTATACAATTGGTCTCTACAAGATCAAAACAAAGGTGTTTCGAGTTTTCTTTCTTCGATACTGCATAATGGCATTTGAAAATATATGGACCACACTGTGCATACATATATAAATGTTGACGTATATGTCAACGCACATTTGGAACATTTGAAGGAATGAAATATTTTATTAATGTCGTAGGAATTAACATTAATGTAACATTATGTCCATACATATATAGAAGTTGACGTATATGTCAACTCTCATTTCGAACATTTGAAGGAATGAAATATTTTATTAATCTTGTAGGGATTAACATTAATGTAACATTTTAGGCTATAAGGATAAATTTTAAAAAAAAACTTCAGATTTATGGGTACTTGTTTAAAATTTGGTATGAACTAGGATCAGCTGATTGATCTTTTCTACCTTTTATTAAAGAATAAAATTTAGTGATAATGTCCTGGAATGCAGGAATGGTATGGGAGAGTAATTTTATTATTTCAAGAAAAATGAATATAAACAAGTGCGCAGAAGAGAGAAAGGTAGGGGCGAATTGTCTCATAGTCGGAACAAAAACGCTGAAGATGTTCCCAAAGAGGCTGAACTATAGACCAAATGGAGGGATTTTCTCAATTTTAATCCTTTTTAAAAAAAAATCCTAAGATACTAACTAATATCTCTGATACTTAATAAATGATTCACTTAATTAATTTGAAAAGATTAAAAAAATTACTAAATTACTTTAAAGTATATATATTTATTGTATTTCTCCAAACTAATTTGACACATTCTTAAATCGACATATGATCTAATGATACACATAAATATTTTAGAGAAATCATGTAATTTAGTAGCTTCTTTAATCTTTTCAAATTAGCTAAGTGGGTTTTTGTATTAAATATTAGAGGTACTATTGGATAGCTGATAAAAATAGGATGGCCTCCCACTTAGAAAAGAGCATTTATATTACTACCTGTGATCTTAATTATAAGATTTTATTTATAGTGTACAAATGAGATCGTATAATAGGAGGCCGTACTATGCTATAAGATCATTTATTCAGTGGGTCCCACGAAGAGAATTGGAGCGACTTCATGAACCTTGGCGACAAGAAGAATGAAAATAATACAGCATTTTTTTCCTGTGTGACAATAATACAACCTTATATATATACACACACACAGAGCTTTGTTCTCCCTTCTTTCAGTGAGTCCCATTGTCATCATTTTTCCCTGTGCAAATTATATGAGTAATTGCGTATATACCAATTACATCAGTGGGCCCATGACATTTAATTAGATTAAGAAAGTTAAGTAGGTTAGATAAGAAATATGACATGTTTTTTCTAAAACACTATAATCATCTTTCTTAATATTCTCCTTATCTCTTCAATTTGATTATGGTTGAAAGAGTATCAATAAGTGTAATTTCAAAAAAATTAATAAATATGATAAATAGGTTTTACATTTATAAACAAAATCAAATCAATAATTAAGTCTTATATTAAGAACCAGAGGAGTATTTTTTAAATTTATTTTTTCTTCTATGCTTTTGTATCTCACTTTCATTTTTGGAAGTATTTTCTTTTTTTAATTTTCTTCAATCAGAGGGTGAACCCTTAAGGCAACAACAACAATTATGTAACGGAACAAAATTGTCTTGAATGAGAAAATATATGTACTTATTAAAAAAAATAAATTATAAAGCAAAGTTAGACAAAAAGGAGATTTAGTTTTGCATTTACCACCATAGGTTCGGCCATGCTTCTAGTAATGTCGCTAATGTGGTTA
Source organism: Neltuma alba (assembly GCF_004799145.2). Taxonomy (NCBI): domain Eukaryota; kingdom Viridiplantae; phylum Streptophyta; class Magnoliopsida; order Fabales; family Fabaceae; genus Neltuma; species Neltuma alba. The sequence continues at coordinate 56,833 of NW_021634895.1, read as the reverse complement.
AGTTTGCAGTGATGGAAAGATGAATAAGAACTCAAATTCCTATCTTTATCCCAAAAAGAAAAAAAAACAAGAGAACTCAAATCCCTATTCTCCATTCAGTTCTATCTGCCTTTTGTTTCCTTCTAATGTTTGACTGTTACTTTTTGGACTTCTTATATCTAATTTTATATATATATTAAATAAGGATAAAGTAAGAAAAATTAAATTTTAAGAAATGGTTAGTGAAATTTAAGTTCATCTATTTCCTGATCTGTGGACTCCAGCACTAATGATGTTTGAACTGCCGACAAATATCATTGTATCTCCCATATTTGATATAAGAGGAAAAGAATCTACTTTGCGAATTGAATTCAATTCTATCTGTAGTTTTAAATTTTAGTGCTAGTTTTTATACCTTTTTTTTAAAAAAAAAAGAGGGAATTGAAGATGATATGGAAAACGTGAGTGCTTATCTTAATCTTAAGTTGAGTGAAGAAGCATTTTATACCCAAAAAAAAAACGGAAAGAAAAAGCACCGAGAAGAAAATGTTAAGCATACAGTTCAACTGGACTGTATTTTTCGTCAATTGAACACCGAGAAGAAAATGCTGAGCATGGCCTATGTAGAAGATTTTTAGTGGTCCATTCTATTCTGAACCGTGAAGCGTCACAATTTTCGAATTTATGCAGTTCTTCTACGTTATATTAACTGGAGTTAAACATAACGAAATGAGTTAATTCCTCAAAACATGACGAGCCAAAGGTTTCAATATCCGCCCAGAGAGGTATGAAAAAAACACGGGTTAAAACTGATGTTGAGGCAACTGTATATTTCAACAACATGAGTTAATGAATTTAGAGCAAATAAAAGCACATATTAAACCAAGCATCACTTCACACGTCAAACAAGCTAGCTAGTTCGGGAATACAAATTAAACAGCAGTGCCAGTGCATATACAGATGAAGAATATAATAAATGATTAAATCATAGATTATTTGAAGCAAAGTAGGCTTAATTAATAAAATCCGCTTATTGTGAGGCATCTTACTACTTTCCATAGCAGTCTCGTTGGTACGGACTCCTACAACCCATGCTTCCGGGAGCTACGGTTTTCCTGTCGCCGAGACAGCTCGTAGAGCGTCCGTTATCTGATGGACAGTGATAACCTCTCAAAATTCCTACTGAATTAAGCTGATTTAACATTCTTTTATTGGGTTTATAAGTCAATTTTGCAGGAAACAAAGCCTGAGGAGAGTAAAGAATGGAGAAGAGCTGAAAAGAAGCATCCGCCGCGGCCTATGGAAGAAAACGCCGCGGCGGATCACACAGAAAAGGGAGGACTGCGCCTCTGTGAAATCCGCCGCGGCGCCCAAGCTATCTCAGAAGGAATCTGTTCGGTGAAATCCGCCGCGGCCGATTATCACGTGCGCCGCGGCGCCTGAGTCACAATGCCATTCTGTAATAGGCGCCGCGGCGCCTGGCCCCTCGCAGCTGTGCGTTTTACTTCCTAACTTAAAAAATTAGGGCATATAGAGGTGGACACGGGGTTTTCTGGAGAGAGTTCGACTTTTGGAGCAATTTTGGAGGCTGGCTCTGCTAGGGTTTGGAGTTTTGGAGGCTTGGAACTTTGGGCTTGAAGCTAGAAGAGATTCAAAGCTTGTATCTTGAATTTTCTGGGTTTCCTTCTTCTTCCCTTCTTGTTTCTGCTATGACTACTAGATACTCTTATAGTTGTAGTTCTTTACTTGATATGTATAGCTAAATCCGTTTTTCTAGGGTTATTTTGATCTATTGTATGGATTGAGACTTGGGTTTTACTATCTCTTTAGTGTTAATGATAATATTCAGTTGTTTTTACTTTGAGCTTAATGCTTCCTTTTGTCTGGCCATCATTTGGATTGATTGATTGATTAGTTTAACTTGAGAAAGTTAAACTAATTCGTGAACTTAGGTAAAAACATGCTAGTCCAGAAATTTATTTGAGTGAATAGATGGTTTGTCGATTGATCAGAGATGTATCTGTTGACCTAGCATAGACTAAATGGGTTTTGGTTTTTAAAGAGCAACCTTTTCAAACAAATGCAAGAGATTGCTGTGTTTTAATTGTGTTTGCAACATTTGGTTTTGACTTGAGAAAGCTTAATCAATTCTATAAACCCAGGCTAACTGAAATTATTGTAAAGCACTACTTGAGAAGTAATTAATCCAATTTCATGAAGTACTTTAGTGAAGAATAACCCTAGTCTATTAATTGTTTCAAGGTCGATTTGATTTTATACTGCTTTAAACCATTGTTTTCTTAACTTTCATTTCACAAACTCTTTTACAACAATTATTTCACTTAACCTAATCAAATACACAATTATGATTTTTCAACTCATCTAGCCTTAGTCTCTGAGGGAACGATACTTTTTATATTACTTGCGACCCGTCCACTTGCGGTCAAGTTATTTGGTGAACAAGTTTTTGGCGCCGTTGCCGGGGACTAACGGCTAGAGTTTTTGAGGTTGATTGTCCTTATTGTGTGTTGGTTACGCTTAAGTTCCAGTTAGCATTTGTAGTGATTATAGGTAGTAGCAGTAGTTTATTTTGTTCATTTCTCTTGATAAGTTTGATACTTTTGTTTTTGATTTGAATGTGCAGGTAACCCCTGACGCATGCAAGGAAGACTGGAAGTTATTGTGGAAGAAGTTACTGAAGAAGTATCCAGGTCGGGAGAAACTGAAAACACACCGGAGATTCAACAACAACCTCAGTTACTTCCACCACCACCACCACCACCACCACCACCACCTGAATCAGAATCAGAAGAAAACATGGCGGAGGAAGATGAAACGATGTGTACACCCTGGATGACTATTTGGATAAAGAAGGGCAGACTTTTCACTCAAGTATCCGGTTACCAGACATTCAAGCCAGGAATTTTGAAATCAAGCCCGTTATGATTCAACTACTGGGGATGATGGGTACTTTTGAAGGAAATTTTAAGGATGATCCGAATGAGCATTTGACCAAGTTCATAGAGGTTTGTGAGAACTTCAAACAAACTGGGGTTACTAAAGATGCACTGCGATTGAGATTGTTCCCCATGTCATTATCTCACAAGGCGAAAACGTGGTTGAATTCTTTACCAGAACACTCCATTAAGACTTGGGATGAGCTTGTATCTAAGTTCAAGGCCAGATTTATTCCAAGGGGCAAACGTGCTACATTAAGGGGTGAATTGCTTTCTTTCGAGCAGCATCCGGATGAGTTATTTTATGAGGCTTGGGAAAGATTTAAGGATATGTGGAGAAATTGTCCAAATCATGAGCAGAAGAAATATGTTCTAATGGAAGCCTTCTGGAATGGGTTGAATGATCAGACAGTGACAATGCTGAATACCGCTTCAAACGGAGGAATTGGAAAGATGAAGGTAAATGAGCTATATGAACTGTATGAAGAGGTGGCATCTAGCACTATGCAACAGTATAACAAAAGAAGGCAAAGTTCTGGGAGATATAAGGAGCCTAGTTCTTCATCATCAAGGGATATTGCATCGCAACTTGAAGCAATATCTAAGAGATTTGACAATCTGGAATTGCAGATTAAGAAAGGAAATGCTGCAGGAGTTCATGCACTTCAGGCTCCGGGATACACTTGTGACCATTGTAATGAGGAACATCATTCTGATCAATGCCCATACACCTTGGAGACAGTCAATTATATGAATAATGCACAAAGAAGACCACAAGGGAGCCCTTATTCTCAAACTTACAATCCAAATTTGAGAAATCATCCAAATTTCTCTTGGCGAAATGGGCCAAGTTTGAATCCCCCACAAATATTACCATCTGGTGCTAAACAAATGGGGCCTCCTGGTTTTCATGGTCAACCACAGCAACATCAATTGCAACAGCAGCATCCTCAAAAGGAAGATTCCAAAATTGAGAAGATGTTTGCTCAACTATTAGCAAATCAAGAATCTGCAAGGGCTGAGAATAAGGCAACATTTTCTCTCCATGAAACTGCCATCAAGAATCTCGAGGTGCAAATGGGTCAACTGGCTTCACAAATGAATGTACTCACAAGAAGCAGCTTACCAAGTGATACCATTCCCAATCCAAAAAGGGATGGTAATGAAGAGTGCAAAGCGATCAGTTTGAGAAGTGGAAAGCAATTACCTGACATTCAGAGGCCTAGTCAGACCGGCAAGGACATCACTAACAGTATGGCGACTGACCTTGATACAAATGAGCTTTCAGAAGAAGGTGGTATAGTAAAAGAGGAAGAAACCAAGAAAAGGAAACAAACAGAAGAAAATCTCACTGATGTGGTTCGAGGAAAGAAGGTAGAGGGTGAAACAGTTGATGATAAAAAGAGGAAGACAACTCCCCCTCTTGCTACACAGATGCCGCCGCTTCCATTTCCTCAAAGGTTCAAGAAGAAAGATGAAGATGTCCAGTTCAAGAAATTTGTGGACATGTTTAAGCAATTACACATCAACATCCCGTTTGCTGAAGCATTAGAGCAGATGCCTAAGTATGCTAAGTTTCTTAAGGATGTTCTCTCCAAAAAGAAGAGATTTGGTGAATTTGAAACGGTGGCTCTGACTGAAGATTGTAGTGCCATCTTGCAGCGAAAACTCCCACCCAAACTGAGAGATCCAGGCAGCTTTTATATTCCTTGTAACATAGGCAAACACTTCAATGGAAAAGCCCTATGTGATTTGGGAGCAAGTGTTAACTTGATGCCTCTAGCTGTATTTAATCGATTAAATTTGGGTGAAGCAAGGCCAACAACAGTTACATTGCTCTTTGCTGACAGAAGTATCTCATATCCAAAAGGGATTGTAGAAGATGTCTTGGTGAAGGTAGACAAATTCATATTCCCAGCTGATTTCATTGTGTTAGACTGTGAGGTAGATTGGAATATCCCCATTATTTTGGGACGGCCATTTTTAGCTACTGCAAGAACCCTCATTGACGTAGAAAAGGGTGAGATCACCATGCGAGTAAATGATGAGAAGGTGATATTCAACATGAATCAAGCCTTGAAGTTTCCAGATGATTCTGCTCACTGTAATTGTATTGATGTGATTGATTCCACAGTGCAAGAGGAGCTGATTAACTCTTTGACCAAAGACCCATTAGAAGCATTGTTGATTGGAGAAACAAGTAGTATTGATGGCAAGGTTGAAGCTTATGCAGAAATGATGAGTATTGAAGCGTTTCCGTATCGAAAAGCTAAGACTTTTGAGCCTCTGGATGTGACTAGTGCTTTGAGCTCTCCTCTAAAGCCTTCTGTTGATGAACCGCCGGTGTTGGAGTTGAAGACTTTACCATCACATCTCAAGTATGCCTACTTGGGTAATTCTACTACATTACCTGTGATTGTTTCTTCTCAGTTGTCCACGTTGCAAGAAGAGAAACTGTTAAGGGTCTTGAGACACCACAAGAAAGCTATTGGGTGGTCTATAGCTGACATCAAAGGGATCAGCCCTTCTATTTGTATGCACAAGATTTTATTAGAGGATGGTCACAAACCTTCTATTGAGCATCAAAGGAGATTAAACCCGTTATGAAAGAGGTAGTCAAGAAAGAGATCCTTAAATGGCTTTCTGCTGGAATAGTCTACCCTATTTCTGATAGTTCATGGGTGAGCCCAGTTCAATGCGTCCCTAAAAAAGGCGGTATAACTGTAGTGGCTAACACCCAAAATGAGCTAGTTCCAACTCGTACTGTGACTGGGTGGAGAATTTGCATGGATTATCGAAAGTTAAATACAGCAACCAGAAAAGACCATTTCCCGCTGCCATTTATTGATCAGATGTTGGATAAACTTGCTGGGCAAGAATTCTTTTGTTTCTTGGATGGGTATTCAGGATACAACCAAATTGTAATAGCCCCAGAAGATCAAGAGAAAACAACCTTTACTTGTCCATATGGCACGTTTGCTTTCAAAAGAATGCCATTTGGTCTTTGCAATGCTCCAGCAACATTTCAAAGATGCATGATGGCCATCTTTGCTGACATGATTGAGAAAACAATTGAAGTGTTCATGGATGACTTCTCTGTTTTTGGAGATTCTTTTGATTGTTGTTTAAATAATTTGGTGGCTGTTTTGCAAAGATGTGAAGAAACTAATTTGGTTCTGAATTGGGAAAAATGTCACTTCATGGTGCAAGAGGGCATTGTCCTTGGTCATCGAGTATCCAAAAAAGGCCTAGAAGTTGACAAGGCAAAGATATCTGTTATTGAGCAATTGCCTCTACCAACAAGTGTTAAGGGTATTAGAAGTTTCTTGGGTCATGCGGGATTCTACCGTCGTTTCATTAAAGATTTCTCTAAAATCACTAAGCCTTTGTGCAATTTGTTGGAGAAAGATAGGGAGTTCAAGTTTGATGACACTTGTAGGAACTCTTTTGAGGAATTAAAGAAGAAGCTCACCTCAGCACCCATTTTAGTGGCACCTAATTGGGAGCTACCCTTCATCATTATGGCAGATGCTAGTGATTTTGCCGTTGGAGCAGTTCTAGGACAAAAAGTAGATAAGGTCTTCCATCCCATCTACTATGCTAGTAAAACTTTGGATGATGCCCAACTTAACTACACTACTACTGAGAAAGAATTGCTTGCAGTGGTGTTTGCTTGTGAGAAATTCCGGTCTTATATTGTGGGCACCAAAGTGACTATCTATACGGACCACTCTGCCCTAAAGTATCTGTTTACCAAGAAAGATTCCAAGGCACGCCTAATTCGATGGGTCCTTTTGCTTCAAGAATTTGATTTGGAAATTGTTGATAGGAAAGGCACTGAGAACCAAGTGGCCGATCATCTATCTCGATTAAGTAGTGAAGCTCAACATGATCATTGTCAAGAGATCAATGCAGCTTTTCCCGATGAATGCTTGTTCTTTGTGGATAACTCAACTACTCCATGGTATGCAGATCTGGTTAATTATCTGGTTTGTGGAACTCTGCCACTAGACCTTAACTCTCATCAAAAGAGGAAATTTCTTCACGATGCAAAGATGTACTTTTGGGAAGAACCTTACTTGTTCAAAAGATGTGCCGATCAGATGATAAGAAGATGTGTTCTGGAAGTTGAGCAGCAAGATATTCTAGAGTGTTGCCACTCTTCAGCTTATGGTGGGCACTTTAGAGGAGAGAAAACGGCTGCCAAAGTCCTTCAAAGTGGTTTTTATTGGCCTTCACTATTTAAAGATGCATATGCCTTTGTGATTCGATGTGATCGATGTCAACGAGTGGGAAACATATCAAGAAGGAATGAAATGCCTCTGAATAATATTCTGGAAGTTGAACTCTTTGATGTATGGGGAATTGACTTCATGGGCCCGTTTCCAAAGTCTCTAAATCAAGAGTACATTCTGGTTGCTGTGGATTATGTCTCGAAATGGGTTGAAGCTACTGCATGTGTATCCAGTGATGCTAAAACGGTGATCAAATTCTTAAAGAAAAACATCTTCACGAGATTTGGAGCACCTCGGGCTATTATTAGTGATGGTGGTTCTCACTTTTGCAATCATCAATTTCAAGCTCTGATGAAGAAATATGGTGTAAAGCACAGGGTAACTTTGGCTTATCATCCTCAGTCAAATGGCCAAGCAGAAATATCCAACCGAGAGATCAAAAGCATTCTTGAGAAGGTAGTAGGTGCAACAAGAAAAGATTGGTCATTAAAACTGGATGATGCTCTTTGGGCCTACAGGACAGCATATAAAACTCCGATTGGGATGTCTCCCTATCGGTTGGTGTTTGGAAAAGCATGTCATTTGCCTGTAGAATTGGAACATGGAGCTTATTGGGCCATAAAAAAGCTCAACTTTGACTTTCAAGCTGCTGGTGCAAAAAGGCTCCTACAACTGAATGAGTTAGAGGAATTTCGCCTTAATGCCTATGAAAGTGCAAGGCTCTATAAGGAACGGACCAAGAAGTATCATGATCAGAAAATTATTCCCAAGATCTTTGAAGCGGGGCAAAAGGTGTTACTTCATAATTCCAAATTGAGACTATTTCCGGCAAACTCAAATCACGTTGGTTAAGGCCATTCACTGTGGTACAAGCTGCTAACCATAGTGCGGTGGAGCTGAAAAATGAAAAAGGTGAAAGATTTCATGCAAATGGCCAACGTTTAAAGCATTATTGGGGTGGAAAAGTGGATCAGCTCCTGAGTTAATCCGCCGCGGCGCCTAAGTTCGTGGCTTCTCGTCCCTCTCGGTACAAACCGCCGCGGCGTTTGAAAATAGACGCCGCGGCGCGTTTTCTTAAGGCAAAATTCTGCTGTTCGGTAAAAGGCGCCGCGGCGCCCTTCTGAATCCGCCGCGGTACCTCCTCGCATTATCAGATCTTCTTCTCTGTGTTCCCATTTTTAACCTTACTCATTTCTCTCAATACCCACTTTGCCCCAGTGTATCTGACCGGTTTTTAGGGTAAGTTCATTGTTTTAATTTTAAAATCCCACCCCTTTGGTCTTTTCACTCCCCCAATTTTAAACCCCCCCGGTTCAGTTTCCTCACCTCATTCCCCATCAGATAATTTTTTTCCCCTTTTCAGTTTCCCCGCCCACATTCAGTTTCCCCTTCTCCTTTCGACATTGCCGCCCTCTCCCTCTCCCATCTGAAACTGCCGGTCACCTTCCCTTTTTCCCCTCCAGCCGTCGCCTCTCAATCCCCATCGCTGCCGGTCGCATCTCATTCTTCCCATCACCAGTCGGTTTATCACTCTCCCTCACCGTCGGCGCCACCCACTGTTGTGTTGTGTCTGTTTCGGCGTTCTCTCTCCCTTCTTCGTATGTGGTAAGTGTGTTCTCCCTTGCTTATTTATTTATTTTCTTCTAGTTTAGTTTTGCTAGAGATGGGTAGGGCTAGGGTTGAGCATTATAGTTAGATGATTTTAGAACTCTGGATGGGGGCATTTTGATTCTCTGAGGTTACATTATGGTTAGGTGATAATTCTTTATTGCCCAACTATCTGTGAACATGTATTGGATAAAATGTGATACATGTGAAATTGAATGATCATAGCTTGGACCTAATTTGAGAAAATGATATGCTTGTCTAAATTTTCCAATCACACCGGTTCATTACCCAAGTTATGTTGTTCTATTTCACTTGTAGCTGATTTGGAAATGTTATTCTGATCTGGTGAAATTAGTTTCAATTGGCAGCTACTGATGGTTGTCTGATTTTGAAATCACCAGATATAGGAGAACCTTTGTAAACTTGATTTGAATTGGGGATATTTTATAACTCAGGTTGAGAAAGGGATTAAGTAATGGTGAGATCGTGGTCTAGCTCCTTGATTTAAGTTTGGGGGATAGTTTTTCTTTATTTTTAGGTTAGTTTTCTTCTTTTTCTTTGTCGGTTGTTTTGTGATTGTAGTGTGTTTTTGTGCTTAGTTTGTGTGTGGTGTGCTTTGTTTTCTCTTAGCAGGTAACAATCCAATGGCCCCCAGGAAGAAAGCCCGTGCCACCTCCCCTGATCCTCCAATTAAAGAGCTCATTGAAAAAAGAGGTTTGCATCAAGAAAGAGAATTTTTGTGCAAAAATAAATTCGGGTTCTATAAAAAAGTAAGGAAGCTCAACCTCCTAAATCTGATTGGTCCCAAAGATGAAGGGAATGAGAAGCTGGTCAGAAAATTCTATGTTAGGGTGGCAACAAACTTGAGTAATGAGATGTTTATATGGTACAAGTGTTTCCTCATTACTCCGGTGAGCATCAGAGATCACTATGAGCTTCCCGAGGTGGACAAGTGCCAATATCAATATTATCTCAGTAATCAGAAGCAGATTCCCCTCGATGCCATCTCAGCAACACTCACAGGTTCTGCTGGAATGTGGGTGCGGCCTAAGAGAGGCCAGGCATATATTATGAGAAAAGACATGATACCAGAGGCCAAAATTTGGTTGCATATTGTCACAAGAAACATTATACCAACCATGCATCTCAGTGAAGCCCCAAGGAATCTGGCACTCCTGATTTATCTACTTATGATCAAGGCAACAGTAGATGTACCAAAATTGATTTTTGATGCTATATGGGATGCCTGCAAAGCCCACAATACAAATCTCGTCATGCCTCACCTCATCTCAGATATGCTATCTAAAACAGGGGTAGAGTGGAAAGACAAAGACCGAAAGTTCAAACCTGTTTCACCATTCAACTACTCTACTCTAGTTCCTGAACGAGCACAACAACGGATCACTGAAGCCATGTTTGCTGAACAATTCCCCGAGGAATATAGGAGGCAACAAGAAGCTCGAGCCAGTGCCAGTGTTGACCCCACCACTCAAAGCTTAGATCGCCTCCACGAGAAATTAGATAGAGAAATACGTCATAGGAGACGTAGACAAAGGCGTATAGAGGAACTATTAGTCCAGATTGCAAGGAAATTGGACATTGACGTGCCGGATGTGGAAGATACAAGCACTGAGGCAGAGTCACCGGAAGATGAACATGAAGCTGGAACTTCTGGGGCTAGTATTGGCTCGGATGATGATATGGCTGTCGATCCATATGCAGAGGGTGATGAGGATTAGGGGGATCCACATTCTGAGGAGGAGGAGGACTAGCTGGGGCCATTTCTGCTACTGTTGTTGCTTGCTTTGCTGCTTTTGTCATTTTGTGTGTTTATGAATTTTCTTGCATTTTGGTCTGTTTTGTGTGTTATTTGCTTCTTTGATTCTGGCAAGGCTACTGATGGCCTGTTGAACTGATTCTGACTGTTGACAAATATCTATCATTGCTGATTTTCATAGCGTTCATTGTTGCGAAATGATTGAAAATGTGAATGGTTAACAGATCTTTTGATTGATTAATTTGTGGATGTCTTTAGTAATTGATGATTTCATAATGCTTATCTGATGATGATACTATTGATAGTTGTGCATACTGATATACTTGTACAGGAAGAAACGCGAAATTTTGACCTTTCATGCAGCGAATTTATTGTTTTTTTCAATTCTACCTGCATGCCCTGATCTTTACTTCCCCTTGTTGACAGTGAGGACACAATCAATTTTAAGTTTGGGGGTGAGGATTGAAATTTTTGGATAATAGGAATTTTTGTGTGGATATCAGGACAAAAATTTTGTGGATAACAGGGATTAAATTTGAAAATTTTGCGGATAACAGGGTTATATTTGAAAATTTTTGAAAGGTCATTTTGTTAAGAAAACTTTGAAACAGCTGAAACAGTAGAAATTTTGTCAGCTTAAATTTTTGCTCAATTGATTTTATGAAATATAAGCTGAAGTGGCAAGTTGTTAGTTGAGGATGTATGAATGGTCCAATGATTGAACAAAATGCTTGGTTACTATGCTTGATAGGAAATTTTGAATTGCTCTTCGATGCTTGATTTGTGAGGTTAAAACTTATGTTTCTTTAATTTTGGAGAAACTAATGCACTAAAAGGTCAAGACATTTCAAGGGGTTATGTTGAGGTTGAGTGGATAATTTAGCCTATATACTTTTGTTTCACTAAATTGTTTCATAACCTTTTTCTGATTTCTCAAAATTTATAGTTTGTTCTATATGAATTTGAAAAAGGATTAGGGTAGTTCTTAAATGCGTTTGAGCCTTTCAAGCTGACCTTATAGGTTTTATCCTTTGAACCCATGCTTTGAGCTTTAAAAAAAAAAAAAGTATATATGTTCAAGTTTTGTTTCAAACCCTAACCTCTTCCTAACCCAAAACCAATTGAGAAAAACCATGAAATCCCTAGCTTTGAGATAAATGGAAGTTGAAAGGATAAGGGGTTTGATGAAATGTGGAGATTTTGAAAGGTTGGAAAGGGTAGTCAATTATTCTGACAAGTTAAAGTGTTAGGTGCTAAGTTGTAATTGTTTGTTTTAAAAAAAAAAAAAAAAAAAAAAGTGTATACTTATTATATACAAATAATTGTGGTACAAGTTTGGGAGAATAAAAGTGGTTGAAGTAAGTTCTGATTATTGAATATCTATTTATCTCAAAGTATTTGTATGATCTACTTTCCCCTTTCTTTCCTAAGCCATTACCTCTTGGCTACGTTATAAGCCGAAAAGTCCCTTTGATTTCAAATGTATATGGGGTGAGTTGTGAACAGAGAGAGAGAAGAAGTTAGGCTTATGAAAGGATACAGTTGAAGGTTAGTATGTTGGCTAAAGTCTCTCATTCCACTGAAACAGTATCTTAAGAGATGCTCATTGACTCTATACACACACTCACACTCCAAAATCATTGAAAGTTTGTTTTAAGTTCATGAAACTTGTTTCTTTAGGTGATTCAGTAATTTCCTATCTTGTATAGTGTCTTGAGCATTTAATGAGGATAGAAATGTTCCTACAATCTTCAATGTGCAATTTTGTCACTTAGTCGCTGGTTTGTTGTTTTACTCGAGGACGAGCAAAAGTGTAAGTTTGGGGGTGTGATAACCTCTCAAAATTCCTACTGAATTAAGCTGATTTAACATTCTTTTATTGGGTTTATAAGTCAATTTTGCAGGAAACAAAGCCTGAGGAGAGTAAAGAATGGAGAAGAGCTGAAAAGAAGCCACCCGCCGCGGCCTATGGAAGAAAACGCCGCGGCGGAAGGAATTTGTTCGGTGAAATCCGCCACGGCGCCTGAGTCACAATGCCATTCTGTAATAGGCACCGCGGCGCCTGAAGGAATCCGCCACGACGCCTAGCCCCTCGCAGCTATGTGTTTTACTTCCTAACTTAAAAAATTAGGGCATATAGAGGTGGACACGGGGTTTTCTGGAGAGAGTTCGACTTTTGGAGCAATTTTGGAGGCTGGCTCTGCTAGGGTTTGGAGTTTTGGAGGCTTGGAACTTTTGGGCTTGAAGCTAGAAGAGATTCAAAGATTGTATCTTGAATTTTCTGGGTTTCCTCCTTCTTCCCTTCTTGTTTCTGCTATGACTATTAGATACTCTTATAGTTGTAGTTCTTTACTTGATATGTATAGCTAAATCCGTTTTTCTAGGGTTATTTTGATCTATTGTATGGATTGAGACTTGGGTTTTACTATCTCTTTAGTGTAAATGATAATATTTAGTTGTTTTTACTTTGAGCTTAATGCTTCCTTTTGTCTGGCCATCATTTGGATTGATTGATTGATTAGTTTAACATGAGAAAGTTAAACTAATTCGTGAACTTAGGTAAAAACATGCTAGTCCAGAAATTTATTTGAGTGAATAGATGGTTTGTCGATTGATCAGAGATGTATCTGTTGACCTAGCATAGACTAAATGGGTTTTGGTTTTTAAAGAGCAACCTTTTCAAACAAATGCAAGAGATTGCTGTGTTTTAATTGTGTTTGCAACATTTGGTTTTGACTTGAGAAAGCTTAATCAATTCTATAAATCCAAGCTAACTGAAATTATTGTAAAGCACTACTTGAGAAGTAATTAATCCAATTTCATGAAGTACTTTAGTGAAGAATATTCCTAGTCTATTAATTGTTTCAAGATGGATTTGATTTTATACTGCTTTAAACCATTGTTTTCTTAACTTTCATTTCACAAACTCTTTTACAACAATTATTTCACTTAACCTAATCAAATACACAATTATGATTTTTCAACTCATCTAGCCTTAGTCTCTGAGAGAACGATACTTTTTATATTACTTGCGACCCGTCCACTTGCGGTCAAGTTATTTGGTGAACATACAGCTAACTGAAGGTCTAGGGGTAAGGGTCTTGCCAGTGACTTCGAGTGAATTTGAGTCCAATATGCTCACAAATCGAGGATCCGAGTAGAAAGAGTTGGTGTCGGCCACATCGGCGACGAGGCAGCGGTGGTCGGAGTCACAGGCTGCGGTAGTTGTGGGGGCATCAGCGGTGGAGGAGACGGTGTCGTTAGCCGGAGAGGTGTTGTGGTGCCATGAAAGAGAAGCTGCCCTGTAATTCTGGGTTTGGAGAAGTATTATGAAGACAATGGAAATTAGAAAGACGAAGCAAAACGATATCTTCATCATTCTGTATCAGTCCAGCTATTTTCTTTCCCCTCTTGCTCACTCGCAGATGTGCCTTTTGGGCTTAGGGTCTAACTTCATTATCTCAAGCTTTTCATATAAAAGATCACTCGAGGTTGGGTTGATGATTGTCGGCATATTAAAAAAACAAGATTTGGTTGGTTGGTTTGGTACTCGCGCGCACATACATACTCATATAATTGGGAATCCGTGAGCGAAAGTCACTTGAAAAGTCGACTGGAATACTACAAAATTGCGACAATTCTCGTGATATGAATAGGTTAAAATTTGTCTTTGGAATATGTGCATTAGGGTAACTAAAATTATAGCTGGTGGAAATTATTTGTTCCTATGTACACTACTCATACGCTGAAGTGGGAATGAAATTGGTACGAATTAAAATATTTTTTTTCTAAAGGAGGACTATGAAAATAAAATGATGAAATAAAATTTATTTATTATCAACATAAAAGATTATATTATGCTCAGAGAACAACACTTTCCTTACGTCTATATATAATGTGTAGTTTGTTTTTTGCCAACGATGTGTAATCTGTTTGATTTAGATTTTATTTCAATTTATGTGACATAATTAATCCAGATGTATGCAGTAGGAGCTGCATCATCAATTTCTAACTGTATTTCTCTTTCAAATTAAAAAATTTATGAGTACATATAGTAGTACCAATAATTAAAAAAATTATAACAGCTCAATAAAAGGAAAAAATTGCAAAAACTACTCAATTAAAAATGAGGTGACATGATCTAAAATTTGCCCAGCACCATAAGCTTTTTCAAGAGTGCTAAAGTATGCATGAACCTGGGAGAATGAGGATGAAAGAAGTGGGGTTTTCGGAGGAGTTCGGTCGAGAAAATGTAGAAGGTGTGCAGGAGTTACATTTAGAGACAATTCTTAACAAAATAAAAAAAAAATCCCAACAACAAAAGCCACGTCACCTGCTTATGTCATATGCTAGATAGGATTGTTTTGGTCAAATTTGAGTGAGTCATCAAATTAACAATAAGACAAAACAGTTCTGTTAAAATAGATATGGGTGCACCGTTTTAAACACTTTAAAGCGAAATTGTACCACAAATAACTTCATGACATTAGGTGTCTTAGCAGAGTGTTGTGCGCACTTTAAACCCAACCAAAAATAAAATAAAATATCCTAGAAATTGTTAAATCACAGATCAGGATAGGTAAATTTCAAAATCCTAAAACATATCCTTTGTACTAATTTTAGAATTTTTAAATATTGCAAAATGACACAAATGCTCTTTACTTTTTTTTTCCCCTTTTCTTTCTCTTGTTTTTAAAAATGCCACATCAGTACTCCTAGCTGAAAACTAACTACTGAAGCTCCACTGGATACTTCTGTTTAAGTATTGACTACTATTATTTGACTATTGACTATATTTGTTTGTAGAGCTCTGATAACTATTTTTATTAAGCTATTGACTATTCTAGTATCGTGATTAACTGCTTTTGCTTGTCTCTAAAAATTTGATGACTATTCTTGTTTAATTATTGACTACTCCCTCTAACCCTTATTATAAGAGATTGCTAACTCATTCATACATGCTAATAAAAACAGTTAAATGCATTAAATTTGTTATAAAATTTAATTAAGTGATTTCCAATATTACCTCATTAACTACACTAAATTTCAATATTATATTAATTTATACTCTTTCACTACCCTTATTAAATATGAGTATATATAGTTAATGTTCATTGAAATTATCATAGGACTAGAGGAGTAACATATAATGTTATTAATTTTATATTTATATATAGCCACACAACTTTGTGCATGTTAACTGTACTGAGAATCGACAATTCACTTGCTACATTTGTTGTAGATTCGAATCATCTTCCACATTATATGCTTGATATTGTAGCGGATTTATGTACAAAGGATATTTGTATACTAGAATTGTCACAGCTTTCATTCAATAACTTCCTTTAATCTACCCAAGGTTCTTGATGACCAAATTACCTTAATACGTGATTAGGATTATGCCATTCTACAATATCAAAACATATTAGAGTAATCAAAGAAAGAAAAATTTGAAGTGTTGCCAAGCAATACTCTAGAATCAATTAGCGCAAAGATTCATATGGTTGCCACATTATCTCATCATCGGTTATTTTGTCAAGGAAACTCCTATATTAGCATAAGGATGTGGCTCTTGGACAAGGGTTTCATCTTACATTTTTTCATCTATCATTATCAACCTCAGGATGCATGCACGAGTGGATTGTTGAACTTGCACATTGTTTACACGATCGAGTAAGTGATTAAAGTGATCTTCTAACCAACTCATAAGCAGTCATTGTCCATGTATTCTATCTACAAGTGGTCTAATACCTAGAAGCCATTCACAAACATTTAACCAATTAAATACAATTTTCTCAATGATAGGTATTCCTACACATGGGTTAATGCTTAACTATATAGCAACGTCTTCTAATGTGATCGTGTACTCTCCGCGTGGAGTATGAAATGTGTGAGTCTCAGGATACCGCCTCTTAACAAGGGTTGAGGCCAAACTCCAATCATAATCAAATTATTTTACTCAAGCAAACCCTAAAATCCAAACTAATCCAAGATATTAAAATATTTGATTGGGTGACTCAGTCATTTGATTAGTATGCATGACTCATCTAGTGTGTAGGATCTAAGAAAAGTACAAAGGAAAATAAAAAGAACTTAGTATCAAAGCATAGAATTAATAAGCATTAATCAAGATCATTTACTTACATTGCTACTCCACACTTGCAGTTAAATATGTTAGGCTTATAAGTACAAAAGCAAGTCATCCTCTGGGCTAAACATGGGTCCTTGTTCCATATATTGGCACACAACTCTACACATGATAATTGACTTAAGAATTGACAGCTCACGTGCCATATTTGTTGTACATCTGAATCATTTCCCAAATTACATGCTTGGTATTGTAGTGGATTTATACACGCATGATATCCGTATTCTAGATTTGTCACAATTTCATTGGAAAGGAGCCATAACTTTTGTCCAATAACTTCTTTCAATCTACTCATGGGTAATATTTGGATTGACTTTCATTACTTTCACTTTGTTAGACTTAAATGTTGTACCAATGAACCATTAAAAATTCATTCATTTGTAAATATACACACAAACTCTTTTCTGTAATCTATTCAGCTTTCAAAATATTTTACTGTAACTATTAATCAAGCAAAATTAAACTATAAAACTAAATTAACTCCATAATATCATTATTTTTTATTGAATGATTTTTTTTCAAAAGAGAGTGGGTTGAACTAATCATTTACTAAAATTATAAAAATTAGGCTATTCTTTTATTAAGAAACTCATCTGACACTTGAAATGTTAGTTATTGCATTTTTAATTAAGGTAGTAACATGTAATATTTTTAAAAGAATTAATGATTAATGAATTATAAAAAATTTACATTATTAAATTCAATGTATTGATTTTTGGTTTCAAATTTTTTGTGCCAAAAATAAATAATAAATATATTTCACGCGTGTGGAGCACCTCCCATTTGAGCTTCAGGAGAAGATTATGAAACTAGGCCCTATTTAGCTATTGATAAGGTTTGAATTTGATATGCCCTTCATTTTGCAATAACGCAATATCAGACATCATCATTCACGAGCATGAAATTAAATGGAACATCTATCGTAAAAATAAATCTAGAATAAAAAATTAATATATTAAATTGATTAAACTAAAAAAATTAAATTGTATTTAAAATAAATGTTACATAAGAAAATTAAATTATAGTTCCGCTCTATATAAATATAGAATTAATAATATAAATTAAATATTTTAGATAAACAATTTTCTATTGATTATTTCACACATTTCATTTTATTCAAAAAAATTATAATTAAACATTATAAAAAAAACGAACTGAAAAAAAAAATCACTTAGTTAACAGACATTGCAGACAAAACAAGAGATACCGTACCGTGCGGCAACGAGTCCTCATAATTTTATATTCTAATATTATTATGACAACAGATAATTACTTTGGTCGCAAAGAGAACTTCTTTTCCCCGGCGGAGGAAAGAAAAGCTCCTTTGTTCCATTATTATGACTCTCACCGCAGTATTCTTTTTACCAGAAAAATTGAGACCGTTTAGTGCTGGTTTTTGATTGACCATACAAAAGACTAGACTTCAGGAAGCTGGCAACCAAACACTATTAAACAACTTACCTACACTTTATTTTATATAAAAATTAATTATACATCTACATTTTCAATTAAAAGAAATGACTAAACATAAAATTCTTACCCATCATTTAACAAGAATACATATAAAAAATTATAAAAGAAATTAATCAAAAGAATTTACCCTAGTCTCAGATGAAAAATTAAGCTCCAAGTTGAAACAAAATATACACACACCACACACACACACGGGTTTGCAAATCAAAGGCAGCACACACCATCATTTCCGTTTCACTGAATGAAACAGTGGAAGGAGGAAGAAGAAGGGAAGGAGCTGAAGAAATAAAGAGAGGGGCAGATTTGAGTGAGAAAAAAACATAAGCATTGCAGGCATTATATATCCAAGAATGGAAAATATATATATACATATATACCGTACATTCACACGCCAAAAAGATGTGACCAGGTCTAGGCGTGAGCTGAGAAGGCTAGCCTCTCATCCTGTGCTTATGGGAATGCCCGGGGAAGGAAAACATAGCATGTGGGAATGGGCGGCTTTTCGTGTGTGGAAAGCAGCATGTGGCCATGTGGTGGTCGGAAAATGATACCCGGAAAACGGTGAACATAGAAGACAAAATATAGAAGAAAAAAATTATAATAAAGTCTTAAAAAAATCATATTCATTTTAGTCAGTTTATAAATTAAATTTACTTATTTAATCATGATTTAAACAATTTTTTTTATTTTACAAACTAAATTTTACAAAAATCAATTCAAACATAAATCATATTACTCAATCTAACTTTTATCCAATCTGATTTTTTTAAAAAAATTTAAATTAAAAATAAGTTATTGTTTTTACTGTTAATCCAAACGGGTCTTTATTGTCTTGGAATTTATTATTATAAATGGGATCTTTTAACAATTATGTTTCTGACTTGGGTCCCTCCAAAATTGTTTACGGTAGGAATGAGCTCACGGTTTTCAAATATAGCATTTCATGTAAATATTTTTTTTACTGTTTATTATATATGGGTAAAAAAGCTGCGGTGGCACAATCAGCAAGGGTGAGATAAATAAAAAGAGAATTACAATAAAATATAAAGAAATAATTATAAAATAAGTTAAAAATTATTATTAATTCTTTTAAAACTTGTCATTATATATTACATACTCTTTAAATTGTTATTAGCAGTTATTGATATATATATACTCCTCCGATTCTTAATATAAGATCCATTTAACTAATTTAATTAGATTAAGGAAGTTAGGTAAGTTAGTTAATTGTAATAAATATGATACGTTTTTCCTAAAACAACATAATCATTTTTCTCAATACCCCCTCTCCCTCTTCTACTTGATTATGGTTGAGGGAGTATCCATAAGGGTAATTTAGAGATTATTGATAAATATAAGAAATGGGTCTTATATTTAGAACCAAAACCAACTCAATAATTGGGTCTTACATTAAGGACCCGAGGAGTATATATATATTGAGATTTAATTGTAACAAATGGCCAATCAATTCAGGAGAGACGGAGACTCTTGCCTGCACCCTCAGTCCCCACTCCTTGGATTCCATTTTTTTTGGCCAACCTCACTCATTGGGTTCCGCAATGAGATGGGCACATAAATTTTCCACGTGGGTCCCATCAAATTAACGCCCACCTCACTTTATTTTACATTTATATTAATCGGGGATTAAGAACCGAGGCATATTCTTAAAAATAATTTTAATATATATAAAATAAATACGTGGAAGAAATTTTGTTTAGACTCACTTAAAAGCACATTTTGAAGTGTTTTGTGGGTTTCCCAACCTCCCTTAGTAGGATAAAAAAACATTAAATAAACAAAATTCTGTAGTATTGAATATGGTTCAACCTCAGGGCACAAGATATTATAATGGGAGGATTATGAACTTAGCATTTAGGGTTTACGTGACAAAACAATATGCGGGGAGAATTAGTTAAGTCAGAATCAATAATTTTGAATTTAATATGATAATACCAATTAATTATATCAATTATGTTTGTCTATATACATAACAAAGATAAGAGCATGTCCTGCTAAACAGGCTTATCATTGTCTGTGGACCAAAATATCATAAAGGGAAAATGGCAAACAAAGACAGCCGAAAGAGAAAAATTATAAATAAGAACTCATAATAATATTAGTATGAGTTTTGACAATAATTTTTATAAATTGGTCTTTATGTGTAATTTTGTTATTTCACTGGTGATATACTTCCCTGAACTTATTTATAAAACAGAGAAAAAAAGAAATTTTTTTAATTATATTATAGAGTATAGAATTAAAGTTTTGATATGAATGTACAGTTTTACTCCTTATTTAGTATTGTATTAACTTTGTTCTTATAGATATAATGTATATTAAATAGAGATAGAGTTAAAAAAATTATTACATTTAAAATGAGAATTAACAAATTTTAAATTTTTTTCTTAATACGTGTAAAACATGTTGAAATTGATATATAACATATAATCATAACAATGAGTTATAAATTTATTTTTGAGTTAAAAATGCTTGTTTACTGCTGCCATATTTTGTGAATCGGTTGGGGATCTAATCGATATTATTAGCTCTAGATACATTTTCCTTTATATTTTTAACTAAAAATATTTATTCGATTTCCAAATCTTAACATACAATTTATAAATTTATTTTTAAGATTTCTTCCAAAAATTTAAAACTAAAATTAGTGTACATGTGATTCACCTCCTTTGCAAATAACTTTTGAGGCAAGCGGAATCTAGCTAGTTCTAATAAATATTTTTTCTTAATCGTTGTAAATATCCCTTTAATTTCATTCTTCCTCCTAATAACTCATTCTTCTTCTCAATTATTGACTTCTTTTATACACTTATGTTTCATTTAAAAACTGAGTACTTCATTTATCAGGGAACAAAAGTTATTAATTAACAGTAATATTCCGCTTGGATAGGAAGAAAAATTAAGAGAAAAAATAATGGGATGAGAGAAAATAGAGAGAAGGAAAATTGGAGTGAAGTTATTATCATCCGTCTTGCTTAGATGAGAAAAAATAGAGAGAAAATAAAATTAGTAAATATCTAAATGACTAAAATGTTCTTATCAAAATATATCATGTTTACGATTAAATTAAATTAAATATTGCAATAGAAAAATTATACTAACATTAGCATCATCAAATAATTTAAAATCAAGTTATTTGGTTTATATATTTTTTCAGATTATTATATTTTAAAACCAAATTATTTAATAAAAATATTGTTTTAAGATTTAAAAAATAAAAAGTGAATAACTTTTTAGATATAATAAAAATAAATAAATATGGAGAGAAAGAGAGAGAGCGACAATCAGGAAAATCTTGTTTTTCTTTCCAAATCTTTTCATATATGAAGAGAAAATTTGGAAAAAAATTAAGACACGAGGTCCATCTTATTTTCTCCTCCACTTTTCTTTCTTCCCACATTTTCACTTATATCCAAACAAAAAAAAACTTGTTTCTCCTTGTGATTTTCTCTCTAGTTTTCTCTCTTCCTTAATTTTCTCTCAATCCAAATAATGGTCAAGCTCCACTCATCGTTCAATGCCCCTAAACGCGAAGGTAGGGCAGATCAAAGTTTTCTCTCGACAGACGACAATAAACATAAAATAGATGCAGGTGAATGTATTAAAAAGTCATACATAAAACAATTAATGTGCCTGGTTTGTAGGTTTTAGAAAATGTAAATTTTAGGATTTTTTGTCCAAAACTGGAGAAAAAAAGATCTTGATTTGCTTTATTTTCTTGGTTTAATTTTTTATATTATTTTTATTAATCTCTTAATTTTTCTTAGTTTTTCTACATCTAATGCTCTTATTAAAAAATAGTATTTAAGAAAAACAATAGTAAAAAATATTTAAGAAAAAATATATAATTTTATATATTAATAATAAATAATTAATTTAATTTTTTTTAAATGAATGACAATTAATTAAGTAAATTTTATATTTAAGAATAGAGGGCGTACCATATGTGCCTCTTTCTATCCCCGCTTTCGCATCAAAGGTGTCTTTTTCAGCCAACTGTGACTCCGTGACCGACAATTATAAAAGAAGAAGCTATCGGCGAGCATGAACAAGATAATTGAACCA
Organism: Neltuma alba; assembly: GCF_004799145.2. Classification (NCBI taxonomy): domain Eukaryota; kingdom Viridiplantae; phylum Streptophyta; class Magnoliopsida; order Fabales; family Fabaceae; genus Neltuma; species Neltuma alba. Next base: position 34,573 of record NW_021634895.1, on the reverse strand, counting down.
AGAAAAAGACAAACTTTTGAAGGGAAAAAATTTTTTAAAAAGAAAAATTTAGATAGTTTTGTTTTATGTGTTGTCGTATTTGTGTTTGCTTTTTCCCCACCCAGGGCGTGCTTGTCTTGATCTCTACAAAAAAAAAAAAAATTAGGTGTTGATTGGATTGAAATTAATGCTTAAGCCTTTAACTTAGTCATTAAATTAAATTTAAAGTTTAAAAATAAATTAAAAATATCACTAATAAGAATTTGTGACAGAAATACAGAGTAGGTGATGTTATAAAAAAAAACCTCATAATTTAATTGTAAAATAAATACCTAATTTTTTAATATAAAAATACCTCTAAAACCGGCTTTTATTTTTTTCAAAAATACCAAGAAAAAGGCCTGATGTACTTAAATAACACTAAAAATATATTTTAACAAAGTATGATTTCAGAATTCAGATCAAAACATGGACAAAGTACGTATTCCGTTTCTAGTTCAACGTTTCAAAAAAAAAAAAAAAAAGAAGTCTCTAGTTCACGCCGTAACTTCTATGTTCCCTCGGTGATTTGATTTACAATTTTAATTTAATTGTCAATATAAAATATTATGTTTTGAAAAAAAAATTTTCAAAAAACGATAGGTGAATTTTCAAAACCTATATTCGAAAATTTTCAAATCAGTTATAATGACTAAATCAGAAGTTTAAAATGTCGGGTAAATTTAGAACGTTGCCATTTACATCTTTTTTTCAAAAAAGACCAAGTTATCCTCACCGGTTGGTTGGCTATCTGAGCTCCGGCTGGTGCCAGAGCCCTAACGGTTCACCATCAGTTTTTATTTGCCTTTTTTAAGACACTAGGTTTAATTATTAAAAAGCAGTATTATTTTTAAAAGTATTATAGTTTTCTCGGTATTAAATATATAAACAATCCATTTTATCAATACATGGAACAAGCATCCTCATCATAGAAGACCGAGCTAGTTAATGCAACATATACATACAAAGCAATGCATAATATTGTACATAAACAGAAGGATTCAAACTGACATATATAGCCGCGTTTGACATGAAATTACACTTTAGAAAACAAAGGAGGAAATGAGTGAAATTAAAGTAACATTTTTTTTTTCGGGCTGACTGAACACAAATTAAACACAGGAATAAGTAAGAAGCAGATGATGACGAGTCCAGTGAAAGGGAGAGCAGAAAGGAGAAACCTGCAGAGACTAATATTATGAGAACCTCTGAGATATGTATGTCTTCCATCTTCAATGGCATTCGCCACCTCTATTTCTGGGGTCACAAGGGCTCCGTGGAGGATTGTTGGAAGGGAAGAGGCAAGAACTGTAGGGTCCGTTTTGACTTTGAGGACACTGGACGGCTGGTTTGCCTCCCTGGTTGGTCCCTTTAGTGACGGAACTGAGATCATCAGAAAGCATTCTGGCGAAGTGATGAGGGCTCATGAGCCCAGCCATATCAGCTTCATCAAAACCAAGAAGTAATCCACTGCTCTCTGATGAGTTCATGCTTCCTCCTGATTCTGCTGTGAGCATCAAGATCATCGCCATTAAGACGATCATGACGATGGCTTTCTTCATTATGGATATGTTCCTCAGTTCTTTCACAAGCTGAGCCTCTCTCTCTCTCTCTCTCTCTCTCTCTCTCTCACACAGTTCTTTATCTTAAAAAGTATATTTTAAATTATTTGATTTTAAAATTATTAATCTTAAATGATGATTTTCATACCAATGATGATTGTTTTGAAAATTAAACTTGATATGTTATGATTTAAAAATATTTGTTCAACATTCAAAATCTCAATCATTTTTTTTGTTAATAATTTTAAAGTAAAAGATTAAAAGTATACATTTTAAATTTAAGAAATCAAATTGAAATATTGTATAAAATTAAAGGGCTAAAAAATTATTTAGCCAATAAAAAGTTACTTTGAATCTAAATATAATGTCTTGATCCTAATGAGTTCTGGAACAAAACTCACCTAAAATTTTTCATCAGAAAACAAAAATAAATTACTAATATAACAAATAGATTTCAAATAACAATAAAATAAGTAGAAATGTAGTTTTAAGAAAATATTAAAATAAAAATTTTATGAATTAAAATGTGAAAAAAAATGAACGAAAGGAAAGGGTTATGAATAAAAATTTATAATGCAAAAATTGCTTATTAGTAAAAGCAAAAATTTTTTTTAAAAAAACATAACTATAAATGTTGTTCTTGAAAAAGGAAACCAAAATTTAGAAATTTGTGCCGAATAAAAATTACAAGGATTTGAGTTAAATCAAAAGAAATGATAAAGACTTGACAAAATTAAAAATAAAATATAGGAACTTGATTTTAATAAGATGAAACTATAAAAGACTTACAAATTAATTTTTTAAATTTTAGTAAATTATTAAATATTTTTAAGTGATTAGATGCAAAATGAAAATACAATTTTCTATATTTACATTTTGAAAACTAAGTTGTCAAATTGAGATTGTGTACTAAGCTAGGGGACACTTTTACCCTTAAAAGCATTTGTGTAAGAGGCTGACATCCTCGTATTTAATAATGGGGAGCCATTGACACACACAAGTTTAATAACGAGTTAAGATTAATGTGTGTGTGTGTGTGTTTATTTTACATGATTGCTTCACACTTGTCCATCCACGTATGCAATCCACTGCTGATACTGACGATGTTTTTGCTTTGCTTGCAACAAATGCTGGGAGAATGTTGCATAATCCTAATGATCTTTGCTGCAGGATTCTAAAGGGCATCTATTTTCCAAATGATAGCTTTATGGAAGCTAAGAAAGGAGAAAAAGCATCGTGGTGATAGGTTAGCATTCTTGAAGGCAGAGATTCATTAAATAAAGGCTTGTTTTGGAGGTCAGGGACTGGTAGTGATATTAGAATCTGGACTGATAGATAGATCCCAGATTTACCTGAAGGAAGATTGGGTAATCCTCTTACTGATGAGGAAGAGAGGAGATTTAAAGTTGATATGTTCGTGGTGTCGGCCAGCTGGGGTGAAGTTCTTTTTTCAAAAAAATAAAATAAAATAAAAGGATATTTTTATCGTTTTTCTTGAGTTTTAAAATTTTAATTTAGGCTTATTTTCCTCCCCATCATATTCAAGTTTTAGTTTTCTGAATTGAGAATTGACAATCTCAGGATTTTTTTGGTTCATTTTCCCTATCTCACTTTATTTTACATTTATATTAATAGGAGATTAAGAACTGAGGCATATTTTTAAAAATAATTTTAAAATATACAAAATAAATATGTGCAAGAAATTTTGTTTAGACTACCTTAAAAAGCACATTTTTAAGTGTTTTGTGAGTTTCCCAAACTCCTTTTAGTAGGATAAAAAACATTAAATAAGGAAAATTTTGCAGTTTGAATATGCTTCAACCTCAGGGCCCAAGATATTCTAATTGGAGGATTATGAACTTAATATTATCAGCTCTAGATACATTTCCTTTATATTTTTAACTAAAAATATTTATTTAATTTCCAAATCTTAAGATACAATTTATAAATTTATTTTTGAGATATCTTCCAAAAATTTAAAACTAAAATTAGTGTACATGTGATTCACCTCCTTTGCAAATAGCTTTTGAGTCAAACGGAATCTAGCTTAGTTCTAATAAATATTTTTTCTTAACCTTTTTAAATATCCCTTTAATTTCATTCTTTCTCCTAATAATTCAATCTTCTTCTCAATTACTGACTTGCGTATCTGCTTTTGGAAAAAGCAGAGCCAACCTAATTATTAGCTCCCACCCCCCGGGGGACACGTCATTCTCTCTGTGTTCTTTCATACACGTATATTTCGTCAAAAAACTGAGCACTTCATTAATCAGTGAACAAAAGTTATTAATTAACACTAAAGCTCCATTGATCCCCTAAACATGAAGGTGGGGCCGATCAAAGTTTTCTCTCAACAGACGACAGAAAGATAAAATAGATGCAGAATGAATGCATTAAAAGTCACATACAAACAATTAATGTGCATGGTTTGGAGGTTTTGGAAAATGCAATTTTAGGATTTTTTGTCCAAACCGGGAAAAAGATCTTGATTTACTTTATTTTCTTGGTTTAATTTTTTTCATATTATTTTTATTAATTTCTTAATTTTTTCTTAGTTTTTCTACATCCAATGCTCTTATTAAAAAATAATATTTAAGAAAAATACTACATCCGGTCTTTAATATAAAACCCTATTTAACTTTTATTTTGGTCCTAAATATAAGACCTCAATCCACTTTGTCTCTCATATTTATATTTTTTTTTTTTCCAAAATAGCATTTCTAACAATGATAGTTCTAATCAATACACTTGATTAGTAAGGATATTTTAGGAAAGACAACACCTATTTAAGATAAATAACTAATTCAACTTACTTTCTTAATCTTTTCAAATTAGTCAACTGGCTCTTATATGATAAAAAATATTTTAGGAAAAAATATATAATTACTATTTCTATCCCTCCTTTCTCATCAAAGATGTCTTTTTCAGCCCGCTGCGACTCCGTGACCGACGAGTTTAGAGGCAGAAGCTGTCGGCAAGCATGAACAACAATTGAATCAAGAAAAAGACAAACTTTCGAAGGGGAAAAAATTTCAAAAAGAAAAATTTAGACAGTTTTGTTTTATGTGTTTGTTTGTTTTTTTAAAATTACAATCAAATCCCATAAAAAAAATAATTATATAAAAGTTTCAATAACAATCTCAACAGCCTATAATGACAAGTCCTATAATAAGAATGACAACCTCTAGAACTTGTTTTTTAATTTTTTTCTTTACTTGAGACCTCATTATAATTCTCTCTTATTTTTTCCCCACCTAGTATGTGCTTGTCTTGATCTCTGAAAAAAAGGAAAAAAAAAAAAAGGAAGAAAATTTAGGTGTTTGGATTGGATTGAAATGCTTAAGTTTTTAACTTAGTCATTAAATAAATTTAAAGTTTAAAAATAAATTAAAAATATCAACAATAAGAATTTGTGACAGAAATACAGAGTAGGTGATGTTATAAAAAAAATATGCCTTCTAATTTAATTGTAAAATAATACGTAATTTTTTAATATAAAAATGCCTCTAAAACGGGCTTTTATTTTTTTTTCCAAAAGTACCAAGAAAAAGGCCTCACGTACTTAAATAACACTAAAAATATATTTTAACAAAGTATGGTTTCAGAGTTCAGATCAAAACATGGACAAACGTACATATTTCGTTTCTAGCTCAAGGTTTCAAAAAAAAAAAAAAGTCTCTAGTTCACGCTATGACTTCTATGTTCCCTTGGTGATTTGATTTATAATTTTGATTTAATTCTCAATATAAAATATAATGTTTTGAATTTTTTTTGAAAAAATGATAGTTGAAATTTCAAAACCTAGATTGGCAAATTTTCAAATCAATTATAATGACTAAATTAAAAGTTTAAAATGTCGGGTAAATTTACTTTTTTTCAAAAAATATCAAGTTATCCTCACAAGGTGGTTGGCTATCTGAGCTCCGGTTGGTGCCAGAGCTCTCTTGGGTCACTGTCAGTTTTTCTTTGCCATTTTTAAGACACTAAATTTAATTATTAAAAAACAATATTATGAGGGCTCATGAGCCCAGCAATGTCAGCTTCATCAAAACGAAGTAATCCACTGCTCTCTGATGAGTCCATGCTTCCTCCTGATTCTGCTGTGAGCATCATGATCGTTGCCATGAAGACGATCGTGACGATGGCTTTCTTCATCATCGATATGTTCTTCAGTTCTTCCACAAGCTGAGCCTCTCCCTCCCTCCCTCTCTCTCTTCTTTGATTGTAGGAAGGTACAACGACACTTCTTCAGACTTTCAGGTCAGGGCATTAACTTGTACTTATTATTATTATTTTTTTGGCCAAATGTGGGGCAGCTCTTAATTGGATTATGAATGATAAATAATATGCTGGGCTTAATTTTGAGTCACGGTAGAAGATTTTTGAAACTCTTTATTTTTTTTTTACTTATATTCTTTTTAATATTTTATTTTTAATTTTGTTTATATTGATTATAGTGAAAAGAAAGGGAATGGACAAGAAAAAATATATCACTTATTTAACAACGGCAAAGATAACAAATTTTATTCATTTAATTTTTTTTATATATGAGAAATTACTACAAGTGATAAATAAAAATAATCAAAATAAAATTTTTATTTAGATCCTAACTATAAAATAAAAGATTACTTTAAGCTTAGAAACACGTCCCATCCTTAAATGGAAATTAATAGTTTTTTATTTATATCTTAACTATTCAAAATAAAAAATTAGTAATTTGTTTTTGTTGCTGTTATGTTTTTCTTTTCTTGCATGTGGGGTTGTATTGTGTTTTTTACTTATCTGCTAGACTACGACTTCTTAATTGGCCTCTGGTCAAGGCAAGGAATTTAATATGTAACATTTTTTTATTGGTAATATATTGTCTTCATATAAAAAAAAACAACAATAAAAATAAGTAAAAAGTAGTTTTTATATATATTAAAATAAAATTTTTAAGTATTAAAATGCGAAAAAAGGTACCAAAGGAAAGGTTAGTAAAAATATTTTGATTTCGATAACAAAAATTTACAAAGCCATTACTGTAAATATTTGTTTTTGGAAAAAGAAATACCAAAATTTTGCAATATATTAAATGTACCCCTTACACGGGAACTTGGTTTAAGATTAGATAAAATCACAAAGACCTAATGAAAAATTACAAAGGTTTGATTAAAATTAGTTAAAACTATAAGGACATGATAAAATGAAAATAATTATGGGGCCTAATTATATTTTCCTATAAATTTTAAAATTTTGGTACAGAATTAAATATTGTTAAGTGACTAAACGCAAAATGAAAATACAAAATTTTATATATTTAGATTTTGAAAACTAGAATTCAATCACACTCCTACAACTAGAAGTGACAAGTGATCCCTAGAATTTGACGTTCATGATAAAATTATTTGATACTGGCCTATTAAGTTTTAACGTTGAACAATAAATATAATTTGTCTTACTTTCATGTATAATCTAGATGAGCAAAACTAACATTCTAAAATTCAATGATGTGAAGCAATTGACACTAAAAATTTTAATAGGGAGTTAATACAACATGTTAACCTTTGGAGTTAATAAGGTCAATGTACATATATTGTCGTCTGTTAATTTAACATCCTGTTTGGTATAAAGCATTGAAAATGAGTGATAGGGATTAAGATTGCAATTAAAAAAATATTAAAATAGTATTTAGTATGAGTAATTGCTTGTTACATGAGATTAGGCAAACCCATAGAGGTAGAATTGGAGAATACCACTTCCCCCCATAGTATTCCTAATCCCACATATATGGGTTTGAATCCCATATAATAGGTAATTCCTTATGTTAAACACTATTTTAATAGGTTTTTTCAATCCTTATCCCTAATTTTCAATGCTTCCTACCAAATCAAACCTAAGGGTGATAACGATTTTGACATATGAAATGTATGTAAAAAGATGCTTTAACAAATAATCTAGGATGAACAGTATTGCTTGCAAAATAATTTAGTGGCAAAAAAGCCTATTTATCCTGCCAAAAAGTGATGGTCATAAAGCATTCTGGCAAAGTGAGAAACCATATTGAACTGATCATCCATAGCCATAATGGTGAGCAATCCATTGTTGATATTTGATAGTTTTTCTGTTCTGAGTTGCTGATCATCCTTGAATCTGCAGTAATAAGGATCATCATCATCATCATCACCTTCTCTTCGTTCATCCTTATTTCCTTCACAAATCTGAGTTCCTCCATGTTTAGATTCTCTTATCTCTAGCAACCTCTCTGATGAGGCACTTTTTATCTTGTTATGTAATTGCTTTGATGGCATATTCTTTAAAGCTTTAAAAATTATTAGTTTGAATACTGCAAAGTTGACGTATGTATTGGTGATTGATATTACCTCTAATACTTAATATAAGAGCTACGTAACAAACTTGAAGAGATTAAAAAAAATTAATTAAGCTAGTTAGTTATCACAAATATAAGTTAACCTTCCTAAACTATCATCTTTAATCATGTGAATTGGTAGGAATCTCTTACAATTAATAGGGGTATTTTGGGAAAAAAATGAGAGACAAAATTGATTGAAGTGTTATATTTAAACAAAATTCAATTCCCTCAACTAATTCTTATATTAAAGATTGAAGGTAGTATATAAATATTGCTCCAGCGAAAAGGAAAAAAAAAGATATATAATATATATATATATATATATATATATATGATGCAAGTTTTGGACTCATTGCTTCATATTTTAATTAAGGACACAAAAATGATTTTATTTAAAGGAGTTCTTGTATATGATTGTTTTTGATGACATATTCTCTTTACAACTGTATTTTGAGACTTTAATATCACTGATCTGAATTGAATATGTATATGTCATTGTGGGACAAAAGTTTGAATATAATATTGCAAAGTTATTGTGATTTGTTGCCTCCTAATTTTGCTTTGTTTGCTGCCTTGTTTCCTTTATGCCTATCACATACTATTTACCACCAACAATATAAAAAGTTAGTTAAGCTTTCTCATTAGTTAAATTATTAAATATGTTTTAAATTAATGAAAGTTACCTATTTACTCTTATTAAAGAATATGATTAGAAAATTCTCTTTTTTTTTCCCTCCCATGTAAAATCGTCATCTCCTCCTTGTAATAAGGAATAAAAATGAAAAACTATCATTAATTATTCTGTCAACCTGATATTAAAGAGGGACACTAGTTCATGAATTAATATAATTATTGGTTCTTACCATTTGGTTGAATTTTGATTTTATTTCTTGTAGTTTTCAATCATAAATTTTTGTCCCTATTGTTTTCTAAAGACTTGGTCAATATTTAACAATGTTAACTTTTAGTTAATGCTATTAACGCCATTAAATATATAAACTAAAATCAAAACTTATAAAAAAATATAGAATTAAACGAGTTTTGGCTTTAATCTCTATATTGGTTTGATTTAAATGCTTAATAAAGTTAACTCAAACTAGTACTTAGGAAACTATGAAACTATAAATATCAAATGTCATGACTTGAAATTACAGGAACAAAAGCTAAAATTTGATCAAACCGTATCAACAAGTTTGAATTCCTCCTCTATGAATTTTTCTCGTCTATCAGAGAGTTTCAATCTGCCGAATGGAAAACACAAAAGCAAGTCCTTGTAGCGTTCTTCAAAATAACATTTGGGAGCCGATTGTTAGTCTGGAAAATGTACTTTTGCAAACTTCTAAAATAAGGCCGAACAGCTTTCCTTTTGGTAAAAAGTCCGTTTGTTTAAGGCGTTCATAATGTTAGGCCGAGCCCAATCATCTCAATGATAGTCCATGTAGACAACATATATGAGTTTCAGTCCCCATAGAACGCAAATACGTCCAGCTGCAAACGAAACTTGCATATGAGCGCCAAGCAGCAGTGTCATTCTCATACTTCATGGCATGCAGGATGAAGACTCCTGTTGTGGCGGGAAAAAATATAAATATTTGATATGGTCCTCTTCAACTCACACTAGCCAGCCTGCAGCCCGCTAACCCGCGAGTTAGCCTGCCAGTCCTTTTTTCATTTTAAAAATATTTTTACAATTTTTTTAATTTTAATAAAAAAAGTTTATCATTTTTATTTAATTTATATATAACTTTATATTTTGTTAAAGACTTTAATTTTAAATTTTATTTTTCATTTTTTTATTGTTTTATCATTGTTATACTAATAAAATAATTATTAACAATGAATTATATGTCTATATTTCAACTTTTGAGATTAATTTAATTATATAATTATATGAAAATATAAGAATAAAAAGAATTTAGTCTATTAAAATTTATAATTTAATTTAAAAAATTTTAAATATATGCGTAAAAAAAATTTTAAAATATGAATGGAGGTTAGCGAGCCAACCCGCCAACCCACCCCTTAGTAGGGTGGGTTGGCAAAATATGAGCCTATTAGGAGGTTATCTTTTCAGGACCTAACCGCATGGTCTTAAGCCCAGGGTGGGTTGGCCTGTAACTAACGGACCAACCCATTTTACCTCATCTAGTAAGAAGAGTCTAACATGTTTCAGCATGAATTAAGATAAAACTTTCTTCACATATTTATCTTGTATATTGTAAAATTAATTTTGAAATTACGGTTTAATTTTTATCCAAACACTTCAATATAAAAGTTAATTGAAAATTAAATTTGATTTTAAATATAATATCTTAATTCATTAAATATAATATCTCAATTCATTAGTTTTTACCCTAGTATATTCCTATTAATTCTTAAAAGTAACGCTAAAATACATAAACAAAGATTATGTAGGAAAGTCATTACAGATTTATTACCAACAACTGAATTACTTTTTTAATATTTTAAATCATAACATATAGTGTAGCAATCAGATGGCTCTGCAACGACTCCCGTCTTTTGCAAACCATGGGTGCCTTAAACCACACATAAGTACGTTCACACCAGGTGGCAGAGCTAGGACGGACGTTGGAATGCTCAGAAGCAATGGGAGTATATTTCTTTCTGAAGATTACCCACGAAATTTTTTTAAAATTACTCTTTGGGAAAAAAAATAATTATTAAATTTTAAAAAAAATTTAAATCAATATTGATTACTACACGTATAGAGAAGATTACTACACTCGAAAAGCAAATGAAAACACATTTTTATAATAATTTCTAATTTGAAATTTTAAAATTTAGCAATTATTTTTTTAAGATTTTCCCTTACTCTTTTATCCTCACTTGGGCATATCTAATAGGATGTCTTATTTGTATTTCTAATGCTTTTCTTATAAAAACTAGTTTGAGATTTAATTCAATTTTAAATATAAGATTTTAATTTATTTTGTCTTCTCTATTTATCTATTTTTTTAAAAAATAGTCTTTGTAGTAGTTATAAATATTAAATTTCATCAAATAATAGTTTAAATTAATACACATGATTAATAAAAATATTTTAGATAATATCTTAAAAGTCTTACTGGACGTTCAACTTGAAAAGGTAACGGGATCATATTATGTTCTTAAAAGAACAAGCTCACGTAATATTAATATACCTCACAAAATCATTGAAAATAATATACTAAATATAGATAACTTTATATTAATCATTTTACATAAAAATAAAATATCAAAATATGTAAATAAATTTTAGATAACACTGACATTAAAAATATAGATAAAATAAGAAATAAGAAACAAGAAAAAAATTTATAAATAAAGATTCGATTTAAAAAAAGAAAAAGAAAAAAGACCCCTAGGTAAAGCGGAACTAGTTTTGGTGTTCATTGCAATGCTCAACACCATAATACGTATTGCTGCAGTAAAATCTACACCATTTAAATACAGTTTTAATGGTTTAGATTTTAAATTTTTAACTAATAATTTTTAAATAAAAAATTATTTTTTCAAAAAATTGACAGTTAAAAAAATTACATTTACTATGGATTATCTATTCATTAAAAAATATTTTTTAAAAAATAAAAATATAAACAATTAAATCTTGGCGCCCATATTATGTGAAAGAATCAACAATACAGTTTTGGCTTTTGAAACAACAATACAACTTAATCTATGTTAGTACTTTCAAATATATAAATATATATATATATAATATTAGCAGTTATCCAAAAAGTATTAGAAGCAGAAGAAACAAGAAGTAAAATGAATCAACAAGTAAAATATCAGATAAAGGAGATGATGCTTCATCATGCCTCAAATATGATTAAAGATATTAATCTCTTTCATAAATTTTTAAAAATTTCTAAAACTTTGTGCATATTTTTTAAAATTACCCTTAAAGACCAAATTTTTTCAAAATTTTTTCTAATACAATGCCTTATGTGTATTTCTATTATTTTACTTAGCTATTATCCAATCATTATTTGGGCAGGCAAGATATTACAATATTATCACATTGATCTTATTTATAAATTATTCTCAATATGTTTTACGAGAAGTAAGAAAAGTTTTAAAATTTATTAATTTAATATATTTTTAATTTTATCTTTATTAAATATGAAAGAACCTTCCTGAATTAACCGATGAACTTAACCGTTTTAGAGTAACTTCAAGAAACAACTTTTTATAACCAAATCATGCTAACAACAAATTCAAATCTATTATGATCCTATAAACTAACTAACTATATAATATTGTTATCCATAGTGGAAAAGAGCGGAATCTAATCATACATACTATCACGGATAAAATAACTTTTCTTAACACATTCATAGACAAATCATGTTAGAAATGATCAATCTCATTTAACATTGTTATAAAACAACATGCCCTTGGTTAACAATAGTTATAAATTTATAGATAATAAACTCCATGTTATAACCCATTTAGGGCAATAGAATCCAAGAGTCTTATAAACAATATATTATATAGTTCGTAAACTAAAAATGGTAAGAATTAAGCCCCATCCTTATTTTGTAATGAATTCATAATAAACAGGTCACATGCAATTCTAAGCCTCTAGTCAACTATCAGCATTCATACCACAACAGAATAATTGAAATGACACAAAACATGATAATGCTTGAATGAGTTAGACACAGATTGTTCTAGGTTGGCAATATGCAATAAACAACATAACTCATAAATCTAAGAGGCACTATAAGTTGCTAATGCAGCTACAATCTTTTTGAGCCTTCCCTGATATCTCTCCTCTAAAACTTTTACCTGTAAAAATATTAAATAATAAGAATGAGACAACGTCTTAGTAACTAAACCCCTACCTATTACATACACTAGTATGGAGCTAACAAGATGTTAGGTAGGATACATAGATTTAGTAATAGTCAATAGACATATATTTAATAGTTAAATCCACAATGATCAAATAAGTCAGATATTTTAGCTAGCCTTATGCAATTGATCATGTCATAAATGAGATCACATTTTTCATTTATTGACAATATATAAATATTAATAAAGATTTCATGTCATCTACAATCACTGAACCCAAACCCACTTTTTTATCCTCCTTATTTCCCTCGACTAGATCTATCGACTAAGTTCTTTTCATTTGATTGGTTACTCTCACGAGTTCATCACATGATTGATGTGGACCAACCAAAAATCATAGGGTACTTGGAGAACCATAAGTCCCCCGTCGAAGAATTAGTGGGGTGTCGTAGTCCCTTAAACAACAGGTAAGACAATAATAGTAGTTAACCATAGAGTTCTATATGGAGCCTAATATCTTGTGGCAAGTATATGGATCTTATAACTCCAATAATCTCCTTCCCCCAACCCAACTAGATACACAGGATTCACAATAACACATTTATACGCATAATCAAACGAATTCCAGAACAATACATCATAGTCATAATCATTAACTTCCAATAATACAAACGGTTTCAATCCTTTTCAAAGTAGCATCCTATAAGACAATTCATACAAAACATAATATACGTATAAAAAGTTGGTTATAAAACCACTCACCAACCTTATACTTGAGTATACAATAGATAGAAATTTAGTCACTTGACCTCATAGCTAACAGTTAAATACAACCAAGACCCTAACTCGAAAATGCCACAATAGGGTTTATATCTGCAAATAAAATTAAAATATTATCTCTACAGTATTAGAGTAAGCTACTCACAAAGTTTTAGCCTCTAACTTCCCCTCTAAGAACTTCAATTGTTACTTAAAATTCTAGCTCGAAAGGCCTTTTTCTAAGATTTGGAATAATAACATATGTATATATGATGATGATGATTTAGATTAAATTTCTAGGCTCCATTAACTAAAATTCTCCTTTAATTAATAGGTTATATCATTAGAATCATCAAATTCATAACCTAGATAGAAAACCACTAATTTATAGTTTATGTTCTATCTTTAAAGAACTTAGACAAATAGATTTAATGTGAGCTAGTTTATTCTCACTACAGAAGTTAAATCATTGATCTAACTATTGAATTTAATTTCTTATCTGTCATAAGTCTATTGTCCAATTGTGACTCGATCCAACGGTGAATGAATTTAAAAATGACAATTTATTCTTCAAGGTTCTATCTACAAAATCTTAAAAAATGAGTTCAAAGCATATTTAATAACTCATACCTCAGAGATTAGATCAACGATCCAACCGTTGAAATCGACAAGTTGGATGTGACAAAGAGGATGACAAAATTTTAACCTAATCCAACAGTTTACAAACTCAAAATTGGGACTTTTCTAATACCACCTCAGATATATACGAAAATTGTTTAGCTTATTAACTCTACGTGCTACCTCCTATATATAGGCTCTTAGAGCTCTCTCATTTTAGTATTTAGTCGATATGAGACTTGTATATCATGTTATGCCATGTATTTCTATAATATTACACACACATAGCCATGATTAATTAAATTTGCCCATATTTTAGCCTCCATTAAATTTTTGCTAAAAAAATATTTATTTATAAATTTAATTAAATTCTAGACAGAGGCTTTAATTTGTAGCTTCAACCGTGGTGTCTTTCTTCCTCAACCGTTTGTTTTCATTTCAAGAGTTGATAATAATTTTTGGGCTTTTTTTTTCCTTTCTTAATATGGCAGTTGCCATTGTTGAATGATTAGACTTTAGTATCTTTTTTGTCAACATTTCTTTTTCGTTGAATGAGTAGACTTTTGCGCTTGAAAATCAACACATGTTATTATGCAATTGGAGAATACCAATTCATGTGACTGTAGCCAATGATACTATGATACAATGGAGCCTCGAAATAAGCTATATCTTCAAACCTCGTATTTGTTTCTGGATTACAAGGAAACCTTCTTCATTATAACTACTATGGAAAGTTTGAACGAGAACGACTTACCAACAAAGGCCATGCTTTTCCTCTTACTCTTCAAAATTCTCCTTTTCACTATTTGCGTAATCTCCCACACTCATGATAATTTTGCAATCAATTATGGTAGCTCCGGCAATTTTTCTTCTTTAGTTGGCTAAAGCTAGACTAGAGATATTGATTCAGAACAATTCTGTCCAATCAAATTCCCCGACAGCAATGACTCATCGTTGGTAAGTACCAAGCCACTTTCTAAAATAACCCCTTACAATACAGTATGTCTCTCTGGCTCTGAAATGTCCTACTTGTTTCCATTGAAGACGCACGGCCAAAAGTTTATTCACCTTTATTTTTACCCATTTTCCTATGACCCCTACTTCCTTTGCTCTGACTTGTTCTTCTTTGTCACAGTTAGATCTCACACTCTTTTGAAAGACTTCTGTGCTTCAGTCACTGCTGATGAAGCTGGCAAAGAAACCATTTTATGAGAGTATTGCATCAACATTTATGACCCTAGTGAGGGTCTTGTCATAACCTTAATGCCCAGCCCATCTCATCAATATGCCTATGCTTTCATCAATGGCATGGAGGTTTGTAAGAAATAGGAGGACATTTTTATAATTAGAATTTACCAGTTTAGGACCGTTAGTTGAGTCTCTGATTGTATAGAGTTATTGGGCCCTGGGCCTTCTTGCTGTTCTTTATTTTTCCGTTGAGTTATTGGGTTCTATAAAGGGAGCTCTGTGGGGCTTATTCTCTTATTTTGAATTATTTTTTGAACTTCCTAAGTTATTAGCATTTAATTTTTCTGTTTATCAGAGTTTTTGTCCTTGGTATTATTCATGAGCATTGGTTGAATATTTATTAAACTATTGTTATAATATTTATGTGAGAAAAAAATGAAATTAGATGCTTTTACAGTTGAGAATATGTGAAAGAAGATAGAAAGGAAAGATCGACAAATGAGCTGCAACTTTTTAGGGTAAGGCATATATATGTTGTTTAGTGACTGAGTTATGTAATGATCATGATGACTGATTGGTTGTGTTCTATATGGACGTAATGTCTATGGTGGCTTATACTTTGGTAAGGGATCCAAAAGAAAACAATAGTAGAGTGATCAGGCATATATTTTCATCACAATTCATGCAAAAAATGGTAGGAAATCTATGGAAATGGCATTTGGAAGAGCATAAAAGAGAACTAGAATATTTAGGATATAATATTAAAGACTGTGACTTTATATTTAGGCATACAGTGTTCATTGGTTAGTGATTTTGTTATGTTATAGACATAAAGAGTATGAAATTCCACGCCCTTGATTCTATGATGGATACTCTAACATATATGAGGTTATAGCAACAGGAAGAAGAGGCAAAGAGTGGGAAGAAATAGACTACAGTGAAAAAGAGGAGGGGGAAAAAAGGAGAAATAGATGCAAAGGAAAAACTTGCAACATGATGTGTATAAATTAGTTGTCATTCACTGTATTATCACTTGTCAATATTTACTACACAGATGTCATTGCATCGAATGCTTTTCTCTTTATGCAGAGAAATTGCTTGTATCAAATACTTCGTAGGGTGAAGTAACAACTATTTGAGTATGAGAAGCAAATGGATAACCAAGTTAACCCGGTCATAGTCAATGTACAAACTAATGGGTGAGTTAGTTTGGTTGATTGTTTTTATAATGTCTTTTCATTTATGGTCAAAAATTCAAAAGTATGAAGTTTTGTCTACAAGGATTCATACGGGGTGCATGTACTCAAATGGTTACGAATGTGGGATAGGACAGTTTATGATGAATATGGATACATAATGCCGAAGTACTCCCTTGAAGACCTCCATGATTTGAAAGTTGGTTGCCTATGGTGGTTTGTTAGTCACCAAAAGAACTTGCATATGAACAAAGTCCTGTCTATATATGCTTCTGAGGAAAAATTAGAGCAACAGAATGAAATAGAATCCTTTGTTGTTTATGTCGATTGTGTTTGTAAATTGTATTTTTAATTGAAGTAATTAAATGCTAAAATGAAAAATTGTTGATAAGATTGTGTTGACAATTTAAGGTGGTTGTATTGATAAGTGATGCTCTAGTAGTTAACATCGTATTTTGTATAAGGGATATTGACCAGTGTACAAGTAATATTATTGCTTTGTATCATATTCATGGATGATCTATTTTCATGTTGCCAATTTATTTATCATGTGAAGATGTTGTTTATTTAAAATTTCTAATTAAGCTATATGTAACAAAATAATTTTGAAAATAACATTTACCAACAAAAGATTTAACAAGTTACAGTGCCATTATTAACAAGTCAATATGTGGATATTGAAAACTGATACAAGAAACTTTTAGAATTGAAGGTGTTGTTTATTCAAAGTGTTTAATTAAGTTATATTTAACTTAAAATATAAATATTATGCAGAAGGTATTATTAAAATTTATGTTAATTGAATGATATATATATTTTCAAAACTTAAAGTTTCATATGAACATATAAATTGATAGGGGATAGTGTCACTATTAATAAGTCACATTGCTACCACCGACAAGTGAGGGTGTCATTAATGACAAATGTTTTTATAATTTTATATTTCAATATGATGTATTTGCATTTTGTTGACTTTTGTTTCAAAAAAAGTTAACAAATCTCATATTAGTCTAGAGGATATGTCAACATTAAATAACATTATACAACTTAAAATCACACTTTCTCAAACTTATTTTAGCAGATATATTGACAAGTGATAGTGCAACCTATGACAAGTACACTATCACTATTAACAAGTGATGGTGTAGTTATTGACAATTCATTTTATAATTTTATATCAGTAATAATAGATTTTTAATAATGATTATATATGACATTATAACCAAAATGTAATATCTCAAAATAATTGAAAATATCATATGATGCTATAACCCATTATGTAACTTGAATTCACATTTTTAATAATTTATATTAGCAGATTAATTGACAAGTTATACTATAATGAGTGAAAGGTCATAACAGGTCTATTGACAATGTAAGGTGCAGATAATCACAACCGAAATGACAGCAAAATCTAATATACTAGTTTATAGTCAACTTTTATTTACACCTTCATATACATGGAACTATTCCTATTTCACAACCCATCTAAATAAAACATACGGGTTGCATGTAATTACCAAACTAACTGTTAGTGTGTATCTATTTACAAAAAATTCCCTTTACACCCATTTACAAAATATTCTGTTTGCATCCATATACAAAAAAATAGTTGACTTCAACATGTTCTCAGTTGGGATTTGAGTTCTTGTATGTCTTAGCAATATGTCTAGTCTCTTTGCATCTTTTACAGTGATAAACCTTCTTATTTTAGAACTGAGATTCTATCCTATTAGTCCTTAGTGTACCTGATGGCCTTCTAGTTACTGATAGTTGCGAGAATATTTGGGTTAGCATATGAGTCACTACCTTTCATAACTCTTCATAGCTTGTCTCTTCCTTTATACTTGTTCTTCTTCCACTACCTCTAACATATTTTATATCATCTTCTCTATCATTTATAAGCTTACCTCCTATATGAACGAAGCAAAATATATGAAGCAGTCATTGACAAGTGAAGGAGCAATATTGACAACTGTTGCAGCATATATTGACAACTCTCGTGGCCTCCATTAACAATACAATATCCCATTTTGTAGTAAAGGTTTCTACCCACACCAACCTTCATCTTTTTTATCCTTTCCCACTAACCATGCTAAAATTGAGCAGAACCACTCATAATATACCCAAAAACAGAGCACTCATTATTATCCTATCCATCCACAATGAAGCCCTAACTTAAATCACCAACCTACACTAAACTAAAAACACAACCTTTCTATTGATTAACTTATTCATTTTAGAACAAAAGTAAAAGCTTTGTAATACCTAAAGGCAAAAATTATTTTATGCATTCTAATACCTAAACACAATCTGTCAAGCAAAATGTTGTAGGAGAGGAGAGGAAACAAAGTTT
This sequence comes from Neltuma alba, assembly GCF_004799145.2. NCBI lineage: Eukaryota > Viridiplantae > Streptophyta > Magnoliopsida > Fabales > Fabaceae > Neltuma > Neltuma alba. The sequence goes on along the minus strand of NW_021634895.1, from coordinate 15,727 downwards.
CAAATCTAGAAATCTGTAGAGATTAAAATAGAAGTTCTTTTGAGTTCATTAATGGTGATGAGGAAGATGCTTCATCACAATGACTACTTCCTTCTTTCTTCAGGTCTTGTCTCTCATGCATAAAAGCTTTAAACTGCGTGGAAAACACTTCTCCTTCTCTCTTTTTCAGTGCTTTTTCCTTCTATACTACTAAGGCAATAAGGTCTTTTTAAGTTTGTTATTATTGCAGTGAAGTCCTTTTGGGACTTGTGAAAATTTTCAAGAACCTTTTTGCTGTATTTTTTGCTTATGTGGGACCTCAATGCAATTTTCCCTTAACTTCTTTTGATAGTACCAGTTGAAGCTTTTAATTCAACATACGTAGATATGAAATTTGTAAATAAGTACGTACAATTTTGCGTTTGCCACTTTGTCGTTCATTAATTTTCAAGTTATTAATTGCATGCACCATTATTATACAGGAAAATATGGCTTTCTTTCCGGAGTCCAATTTCTCTCTCCCCCCCGAAACGTTCCAAAGTTTATTGCATATTCCAAGCAAGTTGCAAGGGGAAAATGTTAACCACATAAAACATTCAAGTTAAACCAATGAATAGAATTGAAGTACATATTTATCTTAATTTGGTAAGAAGTTGTGTACACTCTATTATTAATAACATTAAAAACATGGTTTTCTTTTTCCTCTCTTCTTGTTTCTATGGTCGCAAGTAAAAGAAGAGATTACTATTAGAGAAGGCACATAGGAAGGAAGGCTTGATGTGGCCGAAATTGAAGGAAAGAGCAAGGAAAGGGCTCTGATCAGGAAAGCGACAAATGTGGAAGAAAGACAAGTAAGTTTCACGAGTAGTGATGGATAAAGGAGTGAATGGAACAGCAGCAAGTTGACAAAGTGAAGCAGTGAAGATTCGTTCTTTAATTTGTTTTCTTCTGGGCGCGAGATCGATGAAATGAAGGTCACAGATTATGGTCCGCATGCATGCTCATCCCTAAGACTCTGGTGTTTGGGGATGGGCCCATCCTTTTTTTTTTTTTGAATTTTTATTTTTCTTATTTATTTGGATTAAGTTGTATCTAATTCTAAAATATTCTTTAGCAATAGCCAGTATCCCATATTGATTAACTTTTAGTATATTCAATACCCTAAAATGTTTTTTAGTAGTATCTAGTATCCTGATTTATTAATTTTTACTATATTCAGCATTCTAAAATACTTTTTCAGTAGTGCCCAATATTCCAAATTAATAAATTTTTAGTGAATCTAGCATTTTGAAGTATTGTTTCAGTAAAACCTAGCATTATAAACTGAATAATTTTTAGCCCATCCATCATCTTAAAGTCTTCTTTCAGTAGCACTCACTAACTAAAAAAAATACTCTAAATGCACTAAAAATTAATTAAATTATGATGTTGGGTGCTACCCAAAAAAATTCTATGGACGCTCTAAATATCTATGGTTTAACTAGATTTTCATTAATATATATTGAAATTAATCAAATATTCATAACACATTTTCCAACTTATATTTGGGGCTTAGCCGCTGGACATGCATGGTTTGTATAATCGTATGATATAACAAATATTCACGGCAAGAAAGTTATGAAGATTCTCTAGCATATCCTTGTGTTTTCAAAATATATATTAATGATTAAAAATGATTCAAGCTCATGCATAATTCAAAACATAATTAATTATCTAAAGAACAATAAATCTAAGATTTTTTTTTTTTGGAAAAATCCAGTTCTACCCAGTCAGCAAATACATGCAACTCATCGGTTAAAGATGCGTTGTTATATATAAAGAAATTTGTAAAGATGGATGCGTTTTAGACTGGATGAAAGCGACGAACGTGGAAAAAAGGAAAGTAGGTTTCACGAGCAGTGATGAATCAAGGAGCGAATCAAATTGCAGCAAGTTGACGAGGTCAAGCAGTGAGGATCAGTCTTTCCTCTTTTTTTTTTTTTTTGCCCTTCCCGGGCGTGAGATCTTCTCAGAGTTAGATCATCCAACAGTTCAATGAAATGGAAGTCACTGATGTAGGCTATGGTTGTCTCTGATGATTTTAAGTTGCATTCATTCCCATATGTATGTGTGTTAAGAACGTTGTATAATTATATTTCTGATGCAACAAATAATTTCGTTATGTTATTATTTTGTATCTGCATATTTGAGTAATTATTAAATGGAAGAAAAATTGTAATTATCTTTTACTTATGTTATTCGTCACTGCCAGAAATATAGAAGACATGATTAAAATAAAATAAAATTTATTTTTATTAACATTTTTGTTGATCTTTTTCTTCTTAACAAAGCACTCTGCTTATTCTGCACGATGATAATTAGCCTGACCAAGACTGCTTTTTCATCAGTGTGTGTGTGTGTCTATATATATATATATATATATATATATATATATATTTATATATATATATATTCATGTTCAATTGGGGTCGCATCTTTCCCTCTGATTTCAAATTTCATCTTCCATAAGTTGTGAAGCACAAATAGCACATGACTTCATATATGACGCTTTATGTCCAAATAAGTTGGTTTTGGTGGACAAATCAAAGCACTGCATGTTTCGTGGAATTGAGGTGCTAGCAAACACATCATATTTATTAAATATACATATTTTAAGAATTAAGTAGTATAAACTAATATTTAATAAGGGATAAAAGGATAATGAAAAAAAATTAAGGAAAAATGACTAGTAAAAAACCTAGGAAATGTAAAATACTCCAAAAGGTACATGAATGAACATAATCCCAGAAAAATGCGAAATTCGAATTAGTCATTTTTTCGAAAATAAATGACATGCTTTATAATTAGGAAAAAAAAATCTTTTACTCTCCATCTTATAAATTGTATTAGTGATTCCCAAAACTTTATTTTAGGTTTGTTGGCAAATAAGAAATGTCAGTCTTTAAAAAAAAAAAAACCATTTGAATGACATTTATGAGACTGTGGATCCATTCATGCAGGAAAGTATAACGCCACAGTGCTTAGAGGCATACACAGAGTCTTTGATGGATTCGCTAAGCAATGCAGAGAAGACAAAGCCTGTGGGGACTCTAAATGAGGAGATTACTGTTGAAGAAGGATAATTATACAATGGGTGAGATAAAATAATTAACTGTCAGTATTAATCGTAATCGTGAACGTGGTAAGAATTCCACTTGCGGAATGAAGGAACTGGAGTGTAGTACTTTTCCGGTTCTTAATATTAGATCTAATTAATTAATTTAAGTAGATTAAGAATGTTAGTTAAATTAGTTAATATGATATATTTTTTCTAAAACACCCTAAACATCTTCCTTAATTTCTTCCCTCCATCTCCTACTTGATTATTATTGGAAAAATATCAATAGAATTAATTTGAAAAAAAATTGATAAATATGTGAAATAAATCTTATATATAGGGCTAACATTAATTCCATAATTAGCTCCTGTATTAAAGATAAGAGGAGTGTGTGTGTGTGTATATATATGTCTATCACGGCATCAAGGGTTAAAAGCTTGACGTTTAGTTGGTTGAAGTGATGTTGCTTGAAGTATTGTGGGGGTGTTTGAAATCAGCAAAAAGCACTTTTAAAAAAATATTTTCACATAAATTGAGACAAAATTATTTTCATACACTTGCTTCATATACAATAAAATTATTTTTAAAATTATTGTTTGGTTCCTATCTAAACTCACCACACATCGAATATATGCCAAATCTATATATCTTTGGAGGTTTCACTATCTCCAAATCTATCACACTTCCAAGAAAGTGGCAGAGCACAAGTTTGATGCAATGTATTGAAAAACGAGTGGCGATGAATATTTCGAATTTGAGATTATCTGAAGAAGAGAACGTAATACCCAGGGATGTCTAGGTCTTCCATATGGACGAAGGTGACAGATTTTATTGATATTGCTTGACGAATTCCATGGAATGCCCAAACTTGAAGGCAAAGGGCTCTATCGGGGAATGGGACAAACGTGGAACAATATGTGAAGTAGCTTAGAGCCTATTTCGATTCATCATGAAAGAAAATGAACTTCTAGGAAAAAGCCACGCAAAAGTTAAGATAATTAATTTTTATTTTGTCTGACTTTTTCTAACATGAATTAGGGTAAAAATCAATTATTATAATGTGATTTATATTTGAATTGACTTTTATAAAAGCCACAAAAAATTTAGGATGTATTTGGACTAGTGATGCCAATTAATTTTTCAACAAGGGATTTATCTCCAATTTTCTCAATAAAAAATTTGATATGCATAAATATTTTCTAAATGAGCGCTCATTAAAGTTTATATATTATTTTTATAATTAAAATATGAATATTTTTATCCATTTTAATTAAATCATATTATATTGCACAAGGAAATGCAAAGAGATTGAGGGTTTGTTTTTCAATCATATTAACATTTTTTTAAGTTACAGAGATGCCATGTCATCCTTGTAAATCTTACGGGACAATTTCTATTGATAACTTAATGGCAAAATTAACCACAGAGGGGTTTAATGTCTATAATTCATAGTATTGAAAACCGGATTGGCTTCTGAACCGGTCAAGATAGTAAGTTAGGAGTTAGTAAGTCAAATCGGAGTCAAATTAGGAGTAAAACCAGTAAGAAATAAAAAAATTAAAAATTAATTCAAATTCTCGTCATGCCATTCAAAAAACTAAATATCAATTTAATACTTAGAATTTCTAACAAATTAATTATATACTTATATTTTCTTTCTATTTTTCCTACAATTCCCTTGACACATTGACATCATAGTATCATATTATTAAAATCACTAAATATTCATTCAAGCAAAATATCAAAATAGATTTATGACAACAAAATATTCCTATATACAATTCCTTAGTCCCTAATTAATAATTTTTAGCATTAAAAGGATTTTTAAAAAAAATAATCGGGTTAACCTACCAAGCCGGTCAGGTTAGCCGAGTTTCTCCCAGGTTGACCGAGTTACAACAAGTCACACCAGGTTGACCCATCTACCAGTTATTGCAGCCGACCAGACCCACCGGGTGAACAGTTTCCTGTCTAGCCTGGCTTGTCTAGTCCGGTTTTTAAGACTATGCTAAAATTAAAATGTCAAGAAGATTATATGCAACTTACTTGAAATTCAGGAGAGTTTTATATATTTTAACAGCTAAAGTATATATTTGGTCCTTTAACTTTGTACAAAATTTCAATTTGGTCCTTTTATTTTCAATAGTATATTTTTAATCCTTTAGCCCTAACATTTTAAAAAACAAATGATGACATCTATTACTATTATAAGGGAGGGGTCTCTGTAAGGATATTTAGAAGTGCAACAAGTGATGCAACGAGGAGGGAGATAAATACCTTAATTTTTTTAACTGTTTTTAAATAATAAGTCCTCTCTTTTACAATTTAATAAATTAGTTAATATTTGTTTGTTAACTGCAAATTTCAATTACCCCACGTTGTTCCTAAATATTTTGATTTGGCTAGGCTTTTCTGAAAATTGTGATTGTTGACAACTTAAAAAAATTGATTTAGCGTGTTTTATTTTGGCAGTTTCCACTTTGCATATTTTTTGGTTTTCAAATTTTGTTCTAATATTAAAAGTAGAGTACAAAGTATTTTAATTTATAGATTATTTTTGGGACAATCTAAATATGTTTAGATTTTGCGATTGTCTCCGATGAACATGTCTAGCATTATATTTGAAATCTATCTATCTATCTATCTATCTATCTACCTATCTATCTATTAATCTATTAAAAATAGAGTACAAAATAGGAGTTGCTGGCTGCCCGACAAGTGGCATCAACAATTTGTAAATAATTAATCTATTAAAAATAGAGCACAAAGTAGGAGTTGCTGGCTACCCGACAAGTGGCGTCACCAATGTGTAAATAAATGGTCCTCATTTTTAAATTTTTGTAAAAGCCGCGTTTCTACTCATTTCCCCCTATTTATGCATTTACATTTCTACCCATGTTATCCTATTCATGTGTTTTTATTTTTTATTTTAGGCAAATTATTTATTAAAAAAAAGGTACTTATAAAATTTAAAATTTAAAACATGATCTAACTCACAATTATTTGATAGTTGGTTACAAAGCAGGAGTTGGTTGCAGGCCAACATGTGAATTTTGATCACTAGAACACATTATTCCGAATCTTACAGCTTTGTTATGTGCAGTTTTTTTTAAATTCCAATAGAGAAATATTTCTAGTTTGAAATTAAATTCAATAATCTCAACAACCAAAAAGGCTCTTAATCTTTCAAATTTTAAATTAAAATTAATAGTTCATAAAAAGTGGTTCTTCGTCCCCCAATTAAATCATTTTGAATTTACAAATATATTTATAAAATTAAAAAAAATAATTGAATAGACTTATATGCCCATGTTGTTACGTCTTTGGGAGAAATTTTCTGAGATTGGTTAGTTTTTTAGATTTCAAATCAATATTTCATATTTTAAATTCAAATTAATATAAATCTTTAAAATGGAAATGAACTTTTACAACATTCAGCTTCATCAACAATCAATAATCTTCTATAGCATGCCATGTGACAAGCTGTAATCTTAGATAAATAGAGGATTTTTTAATTAGAAAAATAAAATAGGAAAAATGAAAATAAGAGCAATGCCTGCTGTTATTCCATATCTTGAGGCTTTGTTTGCACAGATTTTTTAATTGAAAGTGAAAATTGGGAGGAATTTCTAATGTTGTGAGTTTTGATCATTACACCCACATTGCTTCGTATTCAAATTTTCTAATTTCAAATTATTATATCATATTTTAAATAAAATTTAATTAATAACTCAAATTTTAAATTTAAATTAATATTTTAATTTTTCAATTAAAATTAACATTTCACAGACAGTGGCTATTGTTTGGATTAATTAATGGGTTAAAATAAAATTTCAGCGGCTGTTGCTCATGAGTACATGTCAACCAGACCTTCCCAATTTGCATACTTTTTGGTTTTCCAATTTTGTATTTGGCAATTATATTGTGGCAGTTTCCACCTTATCGTAAGGTTTGCAGCAATCAGCCTTTTTGACGGTAACAGCCCATGGCCATAGGTGTGAGTTCGATGACGGTCGCAGGTAGTGGGCTTGATTGTGCATGTGAGTTTGTGGCTATATATATATGTGGTGGTTTAAGGTAATTTTTTAGGCAATTTGCTCAGTCTCCACCTCTCTAACTTTATGTAGTCAATAATGAAAGCACCAAATTTTAATTCCATTGATCTGGGTATAGAAGATTTGTTTTGAGTTTGAAGGAGGAAATCTCTTCTCGGTTTGAAATCCCAGTATGCACTTTTCTTTTCCCTTCTAAGTTCTTGACCTAACCCATCATTAGCTCTTTCAAATCAACAAGTTCCCATCCAACCAAAAAAAATATCAACAAGTTCATAGGTGAAAGGCCTTCTTTTGTTTATTGGGCTGTTAGCTTCCTTCTTCTTGGTAAATTGGGTTATGCTTATGCGTCTACAAGATGAAGCAATCCATCGTATCACTGAGTTATCAGGAAATTCATCTGCTGATTCCACTTTGATTTCCATTCAGGTATGTGCTTGATTAGTATTGTAGATTTTTAATTCTAAAAACTTTCTTCTTTTGTCCCTTTCTATTTCAATTTTTTCTACCATGCACCTCGAAGTGAAGCATAAATAGTTGTATACATTTAATTCTGAAAAATAGAAAAAGGATGGACCTAGTGCACAATGATCCTTTGGAAGTTGCCTTCGACAGAGTACTATGAATTTATATCTACTGCAGTCATTGTGAGATTTTATAACTATAAGAAATCTATCTTTTATCAATCAGTTGCCTCTGTCCAAGATTCATATACTGATGCTTGTCATTTTCTATAGGTGAAAGATTTAATGAGATAGTTAGAAGTCCTTACTTGGCTCCTGAGGTACTAAAACAAAACTAGCCCTATTGGGCACATTAGATTTGTCTTGTAAATGGTGTATTTTAACTCACGACAATTGAATTTTTAATGGATGAGAATTAAATTTTAAGTCTCTATGGATATGCTGTTAGAAGAAAATAAATGCTTGTCTTCAAATGGCTTCAACATGGTCAGAAAAGAGTAGTCTATTTGCTTCCCAAGTAATAAATATATCTGGTCTATGCCATTTGCCTGTATTGTCAAAATGAAGACTAAAGCAAAAACCTACACTGAATTTTTGCTAAGGGGTTTGCTAGATAAGAGTCAGATTTGTTTGGTAAATCAACAACATTTACTGACTTCTATGCTCCTAATTTGGTCACTGTGCTTGCTTTGGTCTCAAGTTGTGACTAAATGGGTGCTTTTGAGCTTAGAAAATAGCTTCATACTTATGTCATTACCAATATGGTCTGCTGCTTGATCATAGTTCTACGTCTTTCTCAACGTCTTAGAGCTAAATGCTGTACTACAACTAACCATTTAGTTTTGTGTGGATCCAACTGAAAATATAAATATTATCAAATCAAGGATTTAAATTGATTTTTTATTTGAGTTATCATCCTTCCATCTATCAGGTTTTTTTTTCTTTCCAACAATTATTGCATGTAAAAAAAAGAAGATAAAAAGTGCCAGTTGTAAAACTTTTTATCTGCCTTGAATATACCCCACGCAATTGCATGAACATTGAACTAGTTAAGATATTAAATGTTGATAAAATCTTCTCAAATGCTAACATATTGAGTTTAATTTTCAAAACATCTATGATTGTTACAAAAAATATCATCGAATCCTAATGATTTTAGGGTTAAAGGACCAAATATATGCTTTTTAAAGTTAAGAGACTAAATTAAAACCTTGTACAAAGTTAAAAGACCAAATACATATTTTAGCATATTTTAACCAATTAGAAATAGCTTATAAATAGGATAGAATTAGTAATTGTGTAATATTTGCTATAGAATAAAGGTTAAATATGTGAATAAAGATTGGCCAAGCACTTTAACCTCAAAGCTTTTGACTCAACAGAGATTAGTCTCAAGCCTAAGGTAGCTTGACAATACTCTGAGTTGTACCAAAAAAATAATAAAATTGGACAAGGGCTAATTTTTCTGGCCAAACAGTAACCTCTAACTATTTTTATTTGAATTTTCAAGAAAATTAGTTCTTATTTTTTTCAAAAATTAGATTTAAAATGATTTACTTCATTTTTGGGGAAATAATCCTCTCCATATACTCTTTAAATTCGAAAAATAATAATTCATAATTTTTACTTAACTTTTCTAAACCTTTATATAATTTTAATAATTATATTCACATTTATCTCTTTAAAATTTCACCCAAAAATAGGTATTTTAGCCAAACAAATTCTTTATTTAAATAATTTCTTCCGGCCTTAAAATTATCCTGGATATCCCTTTTCTATTTTTCAGGAATTTTGTTTGAATTTTCTCAAATTTTCGGGAATTGTTTCATAATTACACTTTTGGCCTAATATGTTTCTTATTTATGCTTGTGTCCCTAAACTTCTGTCATAATTACACCATTTGGCTCAATTATTTTTTCCGCCTATCCTGGCTTACATGGTCTCTAAATTCTTCCTTTCCCTTGACGAGTTCATACATGTTATTTTTCCTTTTTTTTCAATACTTAATCAATATGTAAAAAGAAAAATCTGACAAAAAGAAATTTAAAATTGCTAAATTTTAAATACAATTTTTTTACAAAAATAAAATGTTTACAAGCAAAGTATTATCAAAACCTATTAAAGTTTAAGAACCAAACTTAATTTAAAATTTAGTAATTTTAAGTTTTTTTGGGTGAGATTCTCCTTACATAAAACTACACTACATGTTTATATAAAAAAATTACTATGTCTGTATTTTTTGTATATATTCAAACTAAAAGAAAAATATTACGATATATATATATATTATATATAGCTTTATGCGTTGAAGTCATTTGAAAATAATAATGACGCTGGTGATGATGAAGTAATTTCCATCAGTAAGCATCAACGAACTTGGCAAAACAATCCCTTACAACACCGTTCGCCTCGCTCGCTCAGAATTCTCCTACCGGTTTCATGTGAAACCGATGGCCAGAAGTTTATTCGCTTTTATTTTTACCCATCTTCTACGGCTACGACTTCCTTTGTGGCCACTCTTTCTTGTCCGTCAGAGCAGGATCGCACACTCTTATGCAAGACTTCAATGCTTCAACGACCGCTGATGTCGCTGGCCAAGAAACCATTTTACGAGAGTATTGCATCAACGTTGGTAAAAATGTTGGAAGAGAGAGAAACTAATCATATGTTTGTTGTGGTGGAGGAGAAGGACGGAAAAGAAGGGAAATTTTTTTTAATGAGTTTGATTTAAAAAATAGAAAAAGTAGGGTTTTAAAATTTTAATAAAGATAAAATAAAAAATAAAAAATTAATTAAAAGTTTTTAATCTTATTTTTCTAAGTTTTTAAAATAAACCCATTAAAATTTTTTTCACCTTCTTTCCATTTTTTCTCTCGTATCAAACAGACCCTACTGATGGAGAGAAAAAATATTAAATATAAATTTTAGTGACACCCCTGATCTTTTATGGGACCGCATTCCGTGGTCATAGGCTGATGAGCATGGTGTGCTCAACACTCAAAACGCTTAGCAGTGGATGACGTTAGTTTTTTTTTTTTTCCCTCTCCTTGTTCATCACAAAAAAATATACAATTTTTCGGTTTTTAATATAAAAGCTTATTTGATTTTTGTTTTGATCCTGAATATAAGATTCTAATTCACTTTATTTCTCATGTTTATTCATTTTTTCTCAAAGTAGTCATTATAATAATAGTGGTTTTAGCCAATACATTTGATTAGCAAGGATATTTTAGAAAAAATAATACATATTTATTATAAATAATTAATTTAACTAGTTTTTTAATCTACTCTTATATTAAGGTCCAAAGGTAATATATATTAAAATTATTTTTAGATTAAGTTTCATCCAATATTCTAAAATATTTTTTCATGTGTATTCAATAAAAATATTAGATGTATCTAAAAAATATTTTAAATGTGGATGAATCACAAAATATTTTAGGATACTAGATGTATTTGACAAAATATTTCAGGGTAATGGATGATTGCCTAAAAAATAATTTAAAGTACTAATTTAAGATGAGTAGATTAAAAATAATTTAAGGTATTGGATAATTGCATCAGAAAATACTTTAAGATATGTGACAATATGAAAAATATATTTCAACATGCTAGTGAAATGCAATACTTTAGAATAACGAAGATACATGAAAAACAATATTTTAAAGTACTAAATAAAACTCAAACCAAAAATAATTTTTATGCACACATTTTTTTTAATAAGAAAAGTAAAAAGGTGGGGAGCCCAAAAAACTCTGTGCTCAATGCTCACCAGGCTGATGAGCACGGAACGCGGACGCTATCTGTTATTGCGCTGATGCCATGTGATACTAAATCTATTTAAGTTGGTTTTGTAGATCATAATGACGTGGCACTCCGGAGCATGCAAGAATTCCTCAATGATTTTTGGATTTTTGCCCCCTTTTCACCAACCATCTTTTCCTTCTTTCCCGAAATCAGAGTTGCCAACTTGCCATTGTTGAATGAGTTGACTGCTGTACCGCAAAATGATATGCTAATTACACGTGTGATTATACAAGAGTTTTACTTTTCACAATACCCATTAACGCAACTGTAATTATAATGTTTTAAAAAAATATATACACAAGAATTATTGTGGACGCTTGAAAGCAACTATCTTCTTGACATTGTATGTGGATTACAAGATGGCTTCTTCGCTGTAACTGCTGTCGGCAGCTTGAACGAGAACGTTCTCTTCAGTATGACTAACGGTTACCCGCCAACAACAGCCAGATTTTTCCTCTTACTCTTTCGAATCCATTTCACTATCTGCGTATCCTACAATCCTGTTGATCACTTCGCAATCAGCTGCGGTAGCTCCGACAATTCTCCTCCTTCAGATGGCCGGAACTGGACCGCAGACTCCGGACGATTCTCTCTGATCAAACTCTACGACAGCTACAAGTCATCAGTAAGCACCAACTCACTTGTCAAAACAATCCCTTACAACACCGCACGCTTCTCTCTCTCCGAATTCTCCTACTTCCTTCCTGTAAGAACCAACGGCCAGAAGTTTATTCGCCTTTATTTTTACCCATCTTCCCACGCCTGCAACCTCCTTCGCTCCGACTCGTTCTTCTCCGTCACAGTTGGATCTCATACTCTTTTGAAAGACTTCAATGCTTCAATTACTGCTGATGCCGCCGGCAAAAAAACCATTTTACTAGAGTACTGCGTCCATATTGGTGACCCTAGTGGGGGCCTTAACATAACTTTCACGCCCAACCCATCTCATCAAAACTCCTATGCTTTCGTCAACGGCATCGAGGTTGTCTCTATGCCCACCTTTCTTTATTATACAAACCTAAGCAACTCGCAGGGGATTTTTATACAGTATCCGGTCACCAATGACAGTGCTCTCCAGACTGCATACAGAATCAATGTTGGTGGGAGGCAGATCCCTCCCGAGAATGATACTGGTATGTTTCGGAGGTGGGACCTGGATAAGGCCTACTTGAAGAGGGAGAGGCCACGGAGTGTTTCAGCAGGACATGGTTTAAAGCCAATTTACACAGGTGAACCAAGTTATTTTGCACCTGATGAAGTATACATGACTGCCCGAAACTATGGGACGAAAGAAACGTCCAAATTTAATGTGACTTGGGAATTCGAAGTTGACTTGGGGTTCATTTATATGGTGAGATTGCATTTTTGTGAGTTCGATGAAAACATTGAAAAAGTTGGAGACAGAGTTTTCCAAATCTTCATAAATGATGCTTTGGTGGAGGCTGTCGCTGAGGTAATGTGGTGGACTCAGAGTCAGAGAAATGTTCCTGTACATAGGGACTATGAGATGTGGATGCCAAAGGATGGAAGCTCAAAGAAGCTAAATATTTCAATTAAGTTGCAACCAGAACCTACTGCAAGGAGCACAATGGTATTGAAATTCTTAAGATAAGTGACTTCAACAACAACCTCGGAGGTCCCAATCCCGATCAACCTCCTTCTCCCTCATTCCTTCCGAAGGCATCTAACCATAATGCACAGAAAAGGAGAGTAATTTCCATACTCGTGGGGTCAGCTTCCGGCTTCATTGTGCTATCTCTCATTGTTTTACTCACTTATCGTCGATTCGCTAGGGCTGCAATCAGTGAAGGGAATTCCAAGTGGAGACCGAAACCACTACCAACGTCAGAAATGAACAAATCCTCATTGTTATCATCCGATCTGTGTCGTTGCTTTTCAATTAGGGAGGTAAAAGCAGCCACTAATAATTTTGATGATAGCTTAATTATAGGTGTTGGAGGGTTTGGTAATGTCTATAAAGGCCAAATTGACAATGGTTCAGTGTTGTGGCAATCAAACGGCTCAAAGAAGGTTCACAACAAGGGCTCAAAGAGTTCCAAACTGAGATTGAAATGCTCTCTCAACTTCGACACCATCATTTAGGTGTCTCTATCGATTATAGCACGGATGGCAACGAGATGATCCTTGTCTACGAGTTCATGGCTCGTGGGACCCTACGTGACCATCTCTACGAGTCTGATCAGTGCCCACTTTCTTGGCAACAAAGGATGGAGATTTCTCTGGGTGCAGCACGTGGACTGCACTATTTACATACAGGTGCGAAGCACGCTATCATTCACCGTGACATCAAGTCAACAAATATCTTGATAGATGAGAATTGGATGGCCAAGATTTCAGATTTCGGACTCTCTAAAATAGGACCCTCAGGAATCACGAGGTCCAACATTAACATAAGCACAGTAGTAAAAGGAAGCATTGGATATTTGGATCCAGAGTATTACATGTGTCAAAGATTGACGGAGAAGTCAGATGTGTACTCCTTTGGAGTGGTCCTTCTGGAGGTATTGTGTGGGAGGCCTCCTATCATTCGTGCAGTGGAGAGGCAGCAACAAAACATTGTAGAGTGGGTTCGAAGATGTGTTGATGAGAATAAGATTTATGAGACGGTGGACCCATTCATCAAGGAAAGTATAACGCCAGAAAGCTTAAGGGAATACACAAAGATTGCTTTAGAGTGCTTAGCTGATGATGGGAATGAACGGCCATCCATGGGTGATGTGATGTTGGGCCTCGAGTCTGTGATGGAGATACTGAACAGAGCCAAGAAAGCAGAGCTTGGCGGAGCTCTGAATGAAGAGATTACTTTTGACGAAGGGTAGGCTTTCAATGGCTAGTGGCCATTTACAACCTCGTGTGGTCCTTCAGTGTTCGCCAATATCTAAGGTATTGATTGCATGCCCCATCACTACAATATCGTTTTGTTTTTAGTGAATCTTCCAAGCAAGTTGCGAAGCGCAATTGTAATCGAACAAAAGGCACTTGTTGCCTGCATAATTATAGTTTTAAATGGGGAATATTTCAAAAAAGTAATTTTTGAATTTCAAAATCCTTAAAGATCACATGAATTTAACAAATTCTAAATTTGTCATGATGATTAAATTTGTATTTTGAAATGTTTGTAAATTTATAATTTTATTTTAAGATTTTTTTAAAGTCCCCCTCACTAGTTGGTTGGTGGGCTGTCAACAACCCATGCTAGAGTTTAGGTGGGCCATTAGGCACTAAAGTTCAGTGATTGGCAACTCTTTTTTTTTTTGAATTTTTTCAATATGTAATGTGATTGATAACTTTATAACAATTTCACAACTTCATTAACACAATTAAACACGTATTTTTTTAGGTTTTTAAATTTTCATTTTTTAAAACATTTGTAATATGATTAGCAACTCTTATGATGATATTTAAACTTCCTTAACTCTATTAACCATATGTTTTTTTTTTCTAGATTTTTAGGCTAGGATTTTTTTCAACATTTATATGTGAATGACAACTCTTATAATAATATTCACAACTCTATTAATATCATTAGCTTGTTTATATGATAGGGCATAGCTATACAATATAATTTGGTTGAAAGGAATCAAGGTAGGGATCTTTGAAAATATTGTGTCTGTATTCATAGTCTTTTTATTTTTCATGCGCATTAGCTAGACTGTCTAGGTAATTAGTTTGGATGAGCGCTCTAATCTTATCAGATCTTAATCGTTTAGATCTAATAACATTGAGATTTAAAATTTTTTATTAATATAAAAAATTATTCTTTAAAAAATAATAGTTAAGATATTGTCTTTATTTTAGATTCCATACTTGTTAAAATAGTTTAAATAAAAAATAAAATAAAATCTGAATAGCTCAAATCATATTTGTACGGTTCAAATCTGATAAATTTGAAGTGTTCAACGTGATAAACATCCAAACTAGGTCTGACCATCGAACGGCATTTAACCCGCTTTGATGTCTGTTGTACATGAAATATAATACTCCTCTGGTTCTAAATATAAGACCTTATACACACACTAGTATAAGGGTCTTACATTTAGGACCGGAGGAGTACTACACATTGATATCCCTCTAATGAATATTTGATTTATAGGTACCACTCTGAGTCATTTGCATGCCGAAATTCCACCTGTGTGCGCTTTACAACTCGTATGGAAAGGTGCATTCAGTTTGGAAAAAGCAATGGCGCATACGATGACGGGCTCCGAAAATAAATGTAAAAGCGGTCCATCTAGAGCTACCCCTGAAAGTGTACAACTGCGTATTACACACACACACACACACATTCTGATCTCTAAGAATATATA
>NW_021634894.1:0-28968 GCF_004799145.2 Neltuma alba | reverse complement strand
ATGCTAGAAATGTGAGAGACTCACTTTCTATTTTTGCTGGTGATGGTCAAGTGATTAACTTTCCTTTAGAGACATGCAACACATGAGAAAACATGTGATTATGGAATCTGTTAACTTTTCAGTGAATGTCCACAAATTTTTTTCAAATCATAATAGTGCCGAGATGGCCTAACTAGTCACGCCAAACGTTAAATTTATTTTCACTTGTAAAATTCTGGTTTACAATAGCATGTGTTTCAATTGTACTAATATGTATGTAGTATAAGCCTGAAGAAAAGGCATGTAAATTTTCTAAAATGCATTTCTTACCAAAAATTAAATTTGTGATAACCAAGTATTCTTGATTTCCTTCATTTATTGTTTCAATATGATATCCATTTCTACAGATATCCTTGAAGCTCAATAAATTTCTATTAGATTTGGTAGAGTAAAATGCATTATCAATATGTAATTTTGTTCGTTCAGGTAGCAATACATCGACTCTTCTAGAGCATTCAATGAGGTTTATACTTCCAGATATAGTCTGAACATTGGCTTCTCGCATTACTAGAGAAGAGAAAATTTTTCATTTTTAGTATTATGTGAGTTGTTGCACTATCAATGAGATACAAATCTTCATTATTGATGTCAATAATGGTCATTCTTCATTAAAAAAACATAGGAAAAAGATTAAAAAGAAAACATGATTAATAAAAGAAAACATAATTTTATCATGAATAAAACTCATAATTATATTTATTTTGGGGGTAATAACCTTACAAGTACAGAATTTATTGTGGTAGATAAAAGAGCATACTTATAAGCAAAACATGAAAATATACTTAATTATAAAAACTCAATTACATCAAGATGACTCATTTTTTTACACTTCCATCACCAATTAAGTGATCAATTCTTCCATTAGGATCGGTAAAAAAATTAGCAACATCCACATGAGTAACATTCATGGTGTCATAATCAGAATCGCCTTTCTTCTCTAACAAAATTTGTTTCCATCTTTGGCTCTTTGCCTTTATTTTTATTTTTATTCATATTTTTCAGCAATTCTTGGTAGAAGTCAACCAAATGTTTTGGCGTACGACAGGTACGAGACCAATGACCCTTGCCACCACAACAATAACAAAGATTTTCAACATGATTATTATTTCTACTAGATTCTTTTTGGTGATGCTCATCATTTTTTGCCCACTTCTGGTGGGAACGACCACCTCCACGTCTACAGCCACGCACATAGCCACGACCATGGCCCCGTCCACGTTCACGACCATGGCCATGGGTTGATTCACTTGCTACTACATTCACTTCTGGGAATGGAGTGGAGCCAGTAGGACGGGATTCATGACTTCTCATTAAAAGTTCATTATTTTGCTAAGCCACAAGCAAGCAAGAAATTAATTTAGAATATTTTTTGAAACCTTTCTCATGGTATTGCTGTTGCAGAAGCACATTGGATGCATGAAATGTGGAGAATGTTTTTTCTAACATATCTTCATCAATAATCTTTTCTCTACATAATTTCAGTTGAGAACTGATTCTAAACATTGCAAAATTATATTCGATCGCATATTTAAAGTCTCGTACATGTAAATGCATCTAGTAATAACGAGCTTTAGAAAGGATTACAGTTTTCTAGTGGTCATACCTCTCCTTTAAATTGTTCCAAAGAACAAGTGGATCTTTTATGATCAAATATTCAATCTTGAGCCCCTCATGCAAATAGTGACGTAAAAAGATTATGGCTCTAGCTTTATCTTGGTTGGATGCTTGGTTGCCTTCCTTGATTATGTCTCCTAGATCATTGGCATTGAGATGGATTTCCACATCTAATATCCATGATAAGTAATTATTTCCAGTAATGTCAAGAGCCACAAACTCAAGTTTCATGAGATTTGACATGATGATACTATCATATAAAAATTAAATGAAAATTAATATTAAGAGAATGGAATAGTTATGAAACAAATCAATATGAATAAGAGAATGGAAATATGGAATAGTTATGAAACAAATCAATACGGAAGTAATATAGAAATTTACCTTGCAGTTGATTAGCCTTACTACAACACCTTTTGATTATAAGAGTGCTCCGTGTTGATAACGTCTTGTGAAATGGAACCAAAATGAAACCACAAAAGTAGAAAGATGAAGACAAGAGAATGAGAGAACTTTCTACATCTCTTCACTTGCACTACAACACAAATAACATGCCCTATTTATAGGCATAGTCTTATACATAGGTTATAATTGTCCTTAAATGATAAATAATGGATAATCAATCGTATTATGAATGTGAAGGGAGGTGAGTTACAATAGTGAATGGATAGTGGAGAAGTAATGGATGGTGGAAGTAGTGGAAGTTACTTGGAGAAGATGAAGAGGAAGGGGTAAATAGACATTCACATAATATTCATAACACATCCTATACTGTTTATAATAACAATAACAATAACAATAACAATAACAATAATAATAATTATTATTATTATGGTAGCTTTGTTATGCCACGTAATCCTCTCTGTCCCATATAGGAAACAAATGTTGAAAATGACATTATCATGAGTGACAAATTGTAATTAATTAATGGGATGATGTATATATGAGAGAGACTCCACTAACGTTGGTGCCTTCTGTAATTTACATTTAATTTAATGTCCCTTGGCAGGTGGGATTTCTTTTTGGGGGACATTTGCCAAATTAAAGTGTATTGCCTTAAGATACTACCTCCGATTCTTAATATAAGAACTAGTTAACTAATTTGGGTATATAAATAAAGTTTGTTAAGTTAGTTATTTGTAATAAATAGGTATTGTCTTCCTTAAAATATCTTATTAATCATATGTATTAGATAAAACTACCATTTAATAGAAATTTAATATGTGTAACTATTACGATGACTATTTTAGAAAAATAGATAAATATAAAAAACAAAGTAGATTAGAGTTTTATATTTAGGATTAAATTAAAATTTAAACTAGTTTTTATATTAAGAACTGGACAAAGTATTTGCTTTTCTTATAGATAAAACTGTAGATATGAGGTTCGTTTTGCTGAAAACGACAATCTCAGACTATTGTCCTAAAATATATTGATTATAATAATCCTTCCCAAAGGATCACAGGACAAATATCAAATTTGGTTTTTGTCGTGCACAATCTCGCTTCTCGAACTGTTATACTATTTTTACTTTAACATGTTTTACTGAAATAAAAAAAAACTTAAATTTTATCATCTCAATTTTAAAACTTAATAATTTTCTAACTTTGTCCTTACAATAATAAATGAAAAGTAAAATAATGCATTTGTATTAAAAATATCATGAAACATGTTAAGACTGGAGGAGTATAGAATAATAAATTAAGAGTAAAATGATATACTTATATTAAAAATTGGATGTGAACCTTCTTTCTCAGGACTACTAGAAAAATAATTTTAAATTATAAGTGCATCAATATTATGTAAATTATTTATGAATTAAAAATTATATAGATGGTCACGGCATTATAAACATTATCGTCGTGGTTAGTTATCATCATCGTTGCTATTCAATTAAAATAATCAAATTTATACGGATAGCGATAGCAAGTGAATCAAGCAAAATCTAATTAACCATTTTTAAATGAGATAGTGGATTCAGGTGTTGTACGTATGGAAAGATCAAGT
This sequence comes from Neltuma alba, assembly GCF_004799145.2. Classification (NCBI taxonomy): domain Eukaryota; kingdom Viridiplantae; phylum Streptophyta; class Magnoliopsida; order Fabales; family Fabaceae; genus Neltuma; species Neltuma alba. The sequence continues at coordinate 25,308 of NW_021634894.1, read as the reverse complement.
AAACTTCTTCCATCATAATTGCTATCCGAATGAAAGTTCCAAAAAAGCTATCTTTTTATGTAAAGGCTAATGTTTATTAGATGGATTGAGAGTTGAGGTTTCTTCAGGGTTAGAGGCTCCACTTTTGAATATAAAGAAAAAATAATACCTCATCAAGATTAAGTAAATATGTCATTGTTAGTATCTAACATCCAGATGTTATCTTTTTATGCTTTGATCACCCTAATATTATTTATAGTGCATCAAGTATCTTGAATCATAAATAAGTTTAGAGCATTGGATGTAGCCAACAATAATATTAGGGAGTGTTAGATATGCCAAGAAAATAATATCAGCACGTTGGATGCATCATAAATAAAATTATGATGTTGGATATACCTAGAAAATCATATTAGAATATTGGATACTATTGTGTCCTATGTTATAAATTGAATTTTTCTTTCACAAATGCCCTTAATTTAATGTTTGAACTTCTATACATTATATTTAATCATTTGCATTAGGACTCTTTTTTTTATGGAAACCTTCTTATATATATAATCAACATGGATGGCTTGACGAAAAGTTATAAATTTAGGAGATAATTAAAGTGGATTGATGTATTTATTTAAGATCAAAATAAATTCTCCAACTAGCTTTTATATTTAGAATTAAAAAAAAATTTTAAGAGGTATTTATAAATGTCTCATAAATAAGATACTTATATCAATAATAGAAATTGAATCCATGTTGTGGGGTATTAAACAAATACTTATTAAATAATATACGTTTTTAAATGCTGTATAGGCGTGCCTTCATCATATTTAGTGTGTGCGAAGTCAGAAACACGTGGACATATTGTTGCGCTAGGGCAGCAAGTTGATCCTTTTGAAATAGCGTGTGTGGGCTTGAACTTAGCTATGGAATTTAGATATCCTGCACTTATACCAAATTTTACCCTTTGAAAAGAAAAACAAAACATCAGAGTATGCCTCGTAATACATTACCAATATATTGTTGGGATTAGGTTTAGGCAAACAATTTTTTTTTTTCTAATTTCTGATTTTTGAATTTCAACTTTTACTGGAATTTTTTTGTTTGGAAAAGTGTAGATGAGTTGGGTCTGAGAGGCTCACCAAGACTAGAAAATACCTCAAGACTCATAGCACTTTCAAAGTTACTCACTAACTGCCTACCAAGAAAACTTCTCACATCGGCAATGAAATTCGAATTTATAACTTTGTGAGATTGAAGTCGATTTCTTATCAACTAAACTAACTTTTATTGGTAACTCTTATTAGAATTTGAAACCTTCTAATACTGAGTTTTTAATATGCGTGTGTGTCATTCAAGACAAGTTTATGCTAAACTAACTTTTTCTTATATGAGTCTACTCAAATATAATCATATTATATTAATTGGTCTTTTTCTAATTTTAATTTATAAAAATCATTTTTACAGATGTTAGTAAGAACGTGCACGTAGAAGATAACACGGCAAGATGAAAATTTGAAGAGAATATGTTACGAATCGATGTGCTTTTGGCAAATTTTGTACCCATATATTTGTGTGTGTGTGCGCGCGCCATTTTGTACCCATATCTATTAACTAGATTAAAGTTACCACGTCATTTAAAAGAACCTATCTACAAATAAGTAAAAATAAAGATTAAAACCATACATTAATTAATTTCTAAAATTCAAATTATATTTTGTAACATTTTTTGGAAAAATACAAATTAACTTAACATCAAAATCATAAAACTTAAACTTCACAATTTCAGAGAAAATCTCAATATTAGAGATATAATTTTAAATATGACTGGCAAGACTACTAGCCTCATCAGTTCTCAAGATCATATCAGTATCACTGTGTTTCGGATTGTGGGTAATATATTATGAAATTGATGAAGAATATAACTATCCACAACTTCTCATAATTCTTGACAAAGTGTGTATATGTGTCTATATATAGTTCCGAGCTTCACTTTATACATTTTAAAAAATTAAATTAAATATCTTGATTTTTTTGGGTGACATTTTGCGTACAATATTTTAAAGACATATATTGCAAACCTTATTTATGATGATTAAATGGAATAAGTTACTTGAAAAATTGGCTGTCTGTTTTCCAACAGAGGATGATACAAAATGAGTGGGTTATCTAACAACTGTAAATGGGCATTGAAATGGTATAGGATTGCAGTTTTCATATTTCACAAGTATACTTGGCCAACTTTGGCATTTGACTTATATATTTTGGTCACTATATAGGCACTTGGATTGGATTATGGATTTGGTTCAATATATAGATTTTGGAGGTATTGTAATTATGTTTCTGGTTTTGATGTTTAAATGTTGTTAACGGTTAACTATAATGTGGAGGGCTCCTTAATTCAAAAGCCCTCCAATACGTGATGGTTATGTGGTATAATTACTTGTTAAATATATAGGATTTGCCTAATAGGTGTGGTGAAAAATCATCAAGCAAGTTCAAGAACCAAAATGACCAAAACTACTACTTTATTATATTACTTGATGCTTTAACCTTATTTTAGGCTATTTTGTGCAAAAGAAAATCTTATTTCGGGTTATGAATTGAAAGTATAAGTACCAGATTAATATAAATTAAAATATAAGGGCCAAATTACAAAAGTAAATGAAATTTTGAGAACCAATAATTTTGTTTCCCCTTTAAACTAATGATTATTCCCTACCTTCAACTTTTTAAGAATTGCTTTTTTCTTACAAATATATGTAAATATATAGCCCACTTCATACTGACTTTCATCCCAAACACAATTAATAAAAACTGACCCTCACTTCTTGTGCCTGGCCTCCTCTCTCTCTCCCCCTCTCTCACTCGCCGTCTCAACTCTCAACCGCTGGTGGTGCTGCCATTTCTAGTGGCGGCCGGTGGCAGAGACAGACGATGAGGGACGACATATGTGAGGTGGTGGATAGGTTTAAACCAACCATACTAATGGTGGTAGTTCAGATATTATACGTTGGGATTAACATTCTTTACAAACTTGTCGTCTACGATGGCATGAACCTGCGAATTGTCATCGCTTATCGTTTTATTTTCGCCACTGCTTTCATGGCTCCTCTTGCTTTCATTTTCGAAAGGCAATTACTTATTCTCATCTTTTTCTTTCTCATCCTTATGCCTCAAGAATGATGAACTCTCGTTAAGCTTAATGTATGTTGAGATCGAAGTAGCTGGATAGTTTCTTTTTCGTCGAACTAGAGTATAGTTTGTGCATTACTATACAGAGATTGAAAAATAAGTTTATGATTCATATGACAAGTAAGCATTACTATACAGAGATCGAAGTAAGCAATTTACGTTGGTTTTAAATATAAGATTTCGGTCAATTGTGTATACTGAATTTATAATTTAGATCATCGTTGTTGATTGCATATATTATGAGATAATTTTGATGAAAATAACTAGCTAGCTAGACTACTTTAACATGCAATTTTTATAAATAACTAAATTAACAAATTTTTAGTATTTGCAAATTAGTAGTTATCAATTATTGCATCTGAAATGGAAGAAACATTAAAGTTTCTGCATCTTGTATAAACTAACATTGAGTTGATTATCAACCCATGAGTTAGTGAGTTAGCCTACAACAAGCCATGCTGGCAACCGTGGGGGTGTTCACGGGACAGGATGCGATCGGGACAGACTCGTCCCGATCCCGTCCCAATGAACAGGGACGGGACAAGGCTTTAGTCCTATGTCCTGTCCTATCCCGTATCTGTCCTAGTCCTGTCAAGAACGGGACGGGATGGGAAGTCTCGTTCCCCCCCCCTTTTATTAAAAAAAATACTATAATTTTTCATATGAATTTTTTTATGTTATAATACTTATTTTTCATTGGGCTTCTAAAGATAAAAATATTAAAAAAAATATTATGTAGAAAGCTCAATTATATAGTATAAAAAAGTGTAAAAACAATATTGTAAAAAAAAATCCGGTAAAAGAAACACTATGTAATGCCTTTATGAATTATTTTATTAAGGAAGGAGATTTTGTTGAGATAATACTATATCTGAAGAGCTAAAAATCACTATAAAAATAATTATTATTAATAAGTAAATTAAATAATCTAATAATAAATAAGTTTTTTTAAAAAAAATACCCCGGTTTCTCATCTTGAAATTTTTTGTTGTCCCATCTCGTCCTATCCCGAACTCACTGTAACCGGGACTAGATGATCGGAACAGGATAAATTGAACACCTTTATTAGCAGGTGCAAGTTAAAACAACATGCAATTTTGCAGGTTGGCAAAACCCGTCATGACTCGCAGGTTGACGGGTTAAACCCGGGCTCAACCCATGTTATCAAGTTTAAGTTGATAGAGGCTTATTGCAAATTGTTTGCACTTTCATTTGCAGGAAGAAGAGGCCGAAGATGACGTGGACTATACTGTTTCAGGGACTTTTGTGCGGTTTATTTGGGTATTAGTTCATCTCTGTGTGTGTGTGTGTTTGTGTGTGCGTATTGTCATATAATTTTGGTCATTCAGTGATATAGACGTCACCAGAAAATGTATTAGGAATATTAACATGTGAGATCATGACATATATATTGATTAAAATAGAAGATCACACAAAATAGAATTGACTTAGGTTTGGATTATTTACATCATATTCTCTCATATAGAGAATATATATGTGAATATGTCCTTATGTGGACGATAACAATATTATTTACTCATAAATCTTCAAAATTCAATTATAAATTTTGGAAATTTTTATAATTGAATTTCCATAATTTAACTAAACTTTCAGAATTTATAAATGAACGTTTTGTAATTGAATTCTTAATATTTATAAAATTTCTACAAGTTAAAAGCTATCTAGCATTATTAGCGTTCCATTATATATATAACAGAAATTTTGACAGCTTATAAGCTTTTAGATTTTCGACTAAGTTATGTTGATAAACAATTAGGGGCATTTTTGTTCACTTTTTTTTTTTTTGGAAAAAAATGATGCTTCCATGTTACTATTTCACAAATTTATAATCATTTCATGAAGGTTACTTATATCCCATTTCTCTTTTATTATCTGGACACAACATGAAGACTAATGAGTTATGTACGTATATATAAAAAAATTGAAAGTTATTTGCACAAAATAAAAGAGGCTAATTATGATAAAGAAATTATTAGCATATAAATTTTAAAAATATTTTAATTGAGAGAATTAAGCATATTTCCTCATCCAATATATTAAAAATAATACTGCTTTGGTCCTTAATATATGACCCAATTGTTGAGTTGGTTTTGGTCATAAATATAAGAACCATTTATCATATTTATCAATTTTCTCTAAATTATCCTTATGGATACTCCTTCAACCATAATCAAGTAGAAAAGGAAGAATGGATATTAAGAAAGATGATTATGGTATTTTAAAAAAAAACGTGTCACATTTCTTATAATTAACTAACTTACCTAACTTTTTTAATCTAATCAAATTAATTAAATGGATCTTATATTAAGGATCAGAAGAATACTATTTAAGAATAATCAATTTCAGAGGAATATTGGCACAAACATTGTATCTGGAGATGCTGGCTTTGACAACAATAACATTTGCATCGGCAATGAACAATCTCGTTCCAGCCGCCACCTTTGTCATGGCCCCCTTCTTCCGGTAAACCTTTTTTTTTTCCTTTTTATTTTTTTTAAAATAAGCAGTACGATTACTATTTTCTTTTATTTTTTTCAACATTATTTAGGTAAATTAAGAGTATGTGTGCGTACTATTTTGTTTATATGTTTGTTTTGTTTTCATCATCCCTCCAATGCCCTTTAGCTTAATTGCGTAGTTGTTGCCATGATCATCTTTCCTTGACTTTTGTTATAAATTTCCTACTTGGCTTCCACTAGTTTCACTCTCTTTTCTTGGATAAAAATTTTAATATATATTTAAAGTTGTTATAAGAAGTTTATAGAAAGAAAACTTTAATTTAAATTCTATATGGAAAATGTTGTTCAGGACTTCAAATTTATACTTTTGAGTTTTTGCCTCGGGTCATTCAAAGTACTTTTAAGTTTTAACACACATACACTATCTCTCGGTAATTTTCTCAAATTCTCTCAACAGTCAATGTAAATACATTTCCAAAAAAAAAAATTCTACTGACTCATATATTTCACTAAAAATTTTAATTTCATCATTGCTATTAAAAATTTATTAATGACAATAAAATGAAACATTTTCTTATGTCAAAGACAACTTCATTAAAAATGAGCAAAACGATTACAACTTAAAAGGTTGGCCTGCTTCTTTGGTTCATTTTCGCTTTGCTTGGGTTAGCCTTTTGCACTGTCAATGAAAGATTTTTCCAATACTGAGTAGCATTCATGTATAAATTATGAAAATAATTTTTTTGAATTTATTAATATTGAAATACACACACGTGTAGATATAGGTATTCATATTTTTAATTTGACTCATTACACTATAATTTCTTATTCTTAGAAAACTCATTATTAATAATGTGTGATAATTTTTTTAATTATTTTAAATAATAAAAACTGTGTGTTTATATTCAGCTTGGAAAATTGAATTGGAGGACATCGGCCGGAAAAGCCAAGATCATTGGAACTCTCACAGGAGTTAGTGGGGCCATGCATCTAACATTCTTCAAAGGTGCACGAATACCCACTCCCTCCTTCCACGTCACCCTTCTGCACCCCCACAACAGCCACGTGGCGTCTGCCCACTCCTCCTCTGGTGGGAATACCCTCTTAGGTGCACTTTGCGCCCTGGGTGACATGTCTTCTTTTTCTCTATGGCTCATCGTTCAGGTGCCTTATTCCTCTGATGCTTGTCGTTTTGATCGTTGATGTTGTCGTTTACTTAGAATTAATCCTTTTTTTTTTTTTTGGTAGAGCAAGATGAGTGAGAGATATCCATGTCATTACTCAAGCACCACATTGATAAGCTTGGCAGCTTCGGTGTTTTCTATTGGCTTTGCTCTTTGTAATGAAAGGGATTGGAGCCAATGGAAGCTGGGTTGGAACATAAGGCTCTTAACCGTGGCTTATGCGGTATGTTATTTTATTTTAATTTATGAAACCACGTATTATTGTGCTCATTTATGAAAATAGGAATAATAATCCGGTGGGTTGGTATGTTGGCTTGCCAATTTGCCTCTTTCTATTTTAATATTTTTAATATTTTACTTTTAAAATTTAAATTTTTTATAGATTAAAGTCAACTGTTTTTTTGTAAATATTTTCATGAGTTATATGGTAAAATTAACCCGCAAAGCTCTTGAATCTAAATAGGAATAATTGAAACACAACACCGTTAATACAAATGATGTCAAGAGCTCTTCTGACTGGGTATTGAGCATAGTGATAACGACTAGGAAAAACCATTACCAATCCAAAGAACTTCGAGAACAGTGAATTTGGCATTCTCATATTGCTCACTCAATCTGTTAGCAAAGTCAAAATTATAAACTCCGGTCAAGACTATAGATAGAGGGGTGATCCTCATAGACAAATTAGTCAAATGTCCACGAGAGCTAAAGAGCTAGAGATAGACTAATCGAACTTCATAGGTTAAAAGCTGATACACACCCACACACAAGCTTACTCCATAGGTTAAAAGCTAGTTGTCACACACAAGCGCATGTGGTGGGCACAAGGTCGTTTAATTAGGAGGTATTTAGGTAACCAAAAGTGCTTTTTAAAAGCATTTTTTTTTTATAAATCAAGGCAAACTCTTTTACATATTTATTTCGCATACTATAAAAATATTTTTAAAACTATGATTTTGTTTCTACTCAAACACTTTTTAAACTTGTTTGTTTTGTTCTAGGCTTGAGCTAGCCCAATTTTAATCGAGCATGAGGTGGCTTAGCTTGCTCAACCCTAGTGCAATCTATTCAGCTTTTGAAAAAGTTTAACTTCTCAAGAAGTAATTATAAGAGAATAAACATTTTGAGAAGCTTGTAAACGGTTGTTTGCTTTTTAAGCTCGTAATTATTTTTTAAATAAATGTATATTCCTTTTTAAATACGGTATACAAAAGTATTCTTTTAAATAAATTTTATTTTATAATTTTAAGGATAAGTTTGTGAATAACCAATAAATACTAGGGAAAGAGAATTTTTCTAGATTTTTTGGGTTCCCTATCGTCTACTTATGTCCAACCAAACATAACCCCTAATTTCTTGTAAAAAGGAAACATCTAATTTCATATTTTAAGTTATATATATAATTATGATCCATTTACATATTTTAATGTTAAAAATCCAGCACTAATGAAAATTTGGTCCATTTGAATAACTGCGAATGTAGGGACTAATGCCAGCAGGGTTGAATGTGGTAATCATAGCATGGTGTGTACGCAAGGGAGGGCCTTTGTTCGTATCAATATTCAATCCTCTCCAGCTTTTGTTGGATCTTTCTTTATGGATGAGATGGTTCATCTTGGAAGGTATACCTCTCTGCCCCTTCAGTTTCCTTTTGTTTTTTTTTTGTGTGCCAATTTTTCAGGTGAATGGCATTTTCAGACAAAATAAGAAGGATATTTATAATTTGTGATTTAAAGTTTTAAAATGTCAACTAAGGACTTTTTTGGCAAAAGTGTACTTCTAACTTTATACAAAATTTTAATTTAATTCTTTAATTAATTTATAATGTATCCTTTTAGTTTTTAATTCTAACATCGTTAATTTCAAACAACAATTTATTTTTGTCAATCATCGTCATTTCAGTAAATTAAAAAAGATTAAACTCAATGTATCAACATTTGAAAATATGCTGTTAATATTTGAAATCATACTTTATAAAATTAAGGTACTAAAATTAAACTTCACATAAAATTAAAGCATTAAAAATAGCAAAAGTGATGAGAAAAAGTTTGAAAATTGGGAAATACCAAAAAAGAAAGCTAATATTTCGTAATATCTATTAAGGATAACTATTTGACAACAAGTGTTGGGTTATCAAAATAATGCATAAGATATATATTAACTACTAAGCTTTAACTGCAACTCATTCACAATTCTTGCATGTATATTGACTACATTTCATTAGTTATTAACATACAACTTCGATAAATGAAATGTTCATGTCAATTTGTTATGTAAATTTCTAACTGGAATTTGGTAAAATGAAATGAAAATTTGGTAATAACATCTCAACTTTAGGAAGTAGGAATGTGCGAAAAAACATAGCTCATTCTCGTTTTTCCAAGTATTTAAATTAAAATCGCGCCCTTTTATTTTCTATTCAGAAATTGGTAAAATTGATTGAAAATTTGTTATAAACATCTAGAGTTTAAGAAAATAAGGAAAGTCATATCTTGGGAAATACTCAATTCTAAGCTAAGAATGGAGAGAATTCGAGTTGTGATTGTATGTCATATGCAAAATTAATTAATTAATAATTAATATTGGTTCTGTGCATTAGAAGAAATATTGAAAATAGATTGTTTATGACTCGTGAAGGTTAGATTTTTATATTATCTATAAATACTGTAGAAAGTGCAGCTCTGTAATAAAAATGATTAGGCTTATACTCCTCCGGTCCTAATTATAAGACCCAATTGACTTATTTGAGGAGATTAAGGAAGTAAGTTAAGTTGGTTATTTATAATAAATAAGTGTTGTCATTCTTAAAATATCCTTGCTAATTAAGTATATTGGCTAAAACTATCATTATTAGAAGGATTATCTTGGAAAAAAATGCATAAATATAAGAGACAAAATGGATTGGGTCTTATAATTAGGACCAAATAAAAAGTCAAATTGGGTCTTATAATAAGGACCGGAGGAGTAATATAGAATAATTGTGACTGTATGATATATGCAGTATAATTGGAGGAGTGCTGATAGTAATTGGATTATATATGGTTTTGTGGGGCAAAGGCGAAGAGATGAAGAAGATGATGAATCTTTTGGACGTACCATCACAGACCCTCCAAGTGTCATCCCCTTCAGTTGAAATCATCGTCAAATCCTCCATTGACGACCAGAAAAGCAACAATAATAGTACTTCAAATGTTGCGGGATCCACAAGATTCGTCGGAAATTGAAAATCAAGCAATACGAGATGATGCGAAGAATCAAGTAACATCAAGAAATGTCTGACACTTAAAAAAAAAATCATTAATTTTGGCATAGTGGGCATTAACTTTTAATATGGTTTAGCAAAGTGGCATTCCAGCAGTGCGATTGATATATATATATATATATATATATATATATATTGTGGAGCATAATTAATTTCTCCTTCAAAGTGATTACATAAATATTTATAAAATTATCCATGAATAAAATTTTCAATTTGCTGAATTATAACTTTCAGTAAATCATATATTACATTATTTTGAGTTTGTAACTTCCTCCTTTTTGAGCGGGGAAAGGAGTTCTATTAATTGTTAAAGCTGCAAGAATTTTCCTTCGGTTCTAAACATAGAAATTAGCTGAGAGGTTTACTTGGGTCTAAATGTAACTTCAATTCACTTTATGCCTTTCAAACTATCCTTATTAATTGGATATATAAATAGGATTTTCATCTATGAAAATAATGCATTAAATGGGATATTTTAGGAAATATAGGTCAAGTTCTTTGTACCCACTACATCAAGTTCTCCAATCACACATGTTTATGTGTTTTTGTTTTTTTGTTCATATGAATTTATAATTAAATGCTAATATTTTAAAAATAGGACATAAGGGCATGTGTGATTGCAGAAATTGACATAATAGATAAGGAAATTGATGTAAGTATTTTCTTTTAGGAAAACTAGCTTACACTGTTACAAATAATTGAACTAATTTTTTTTTAAAAAATATTTGTTCTCTTTCCAAGACAGAACAAAAAGAAAAACGATATATATCCTTTTAATGTAAGTTTCTAACAATCTGTGAAATGTGTTGTGCCGATATTATTGTTGAATTTCGGATTTGACTCTTCATCCATCATTATTCCAGTCCTAAATATAAAAATCAATTATAGGGAGTGAGTTGTAGTTCTAAGTGTAAAATCTTAATCAATTTTATCTCTCATGTTTACTATTTTTTTCAAACTAATTTATTTAGCTTATAAACTAATATATATAATTGGTATTTTAAAGAGATCGTGTTAGGTTTATTAGAATTAAATAATTTATTTAGTTTTCTTAATTTTTTCATATTAGGTAAGTAACTCTTACATTGAGAATTGAAAGATGAGTTTATCTTTTTAGTGACGCCATCGGTGAGCAAGGGAATGTCACAGCCCGAAGAATGACAAAAACTGGAAGATCAACATTGGGTTGGAGGATTTTAAATGATCCTAATTAGCTTTGGGTTAAAAAAAAAAAACCCCTAAAAGAATTACGTTTTCCGAAGTTAGAATTTTTCGAAGCTAAGATGGGTAGCCGAGAATGATGGATATGGAGTAGCACTTTGGCAAGCTAAAATAATTATATCTAGTATCCCAACGGAAGAAATAAATATTTGTAATGGATTTTAAATAGTTTCTGCCATTAGCGGAGGATATTATATTCCTCATCACACCAATACAAAAATGTCAATGAGATTTGGTATAGATTTGAGTGAGTTTTGATAGGATTGGGACGAAAAAATTCCATTGTGATTTTGTTCTTATTTGGATGAAAATAAAGCAAGATGAGGGGAAAAAATAAAAATGACATTTAGGTCCCAAAAATTTAATACTAGTACAGTAACATCTACGTCTTAGAATTTTTTATTAAAATTAAAATGAATTACAAATCAATTCATCTATTTGTAAATAGGATATTTTAAAATACAAATTATGTACTTAAATATCATGGGATCGTCCTAGCTAATAATTTGAAACTGAGATGCTCATATTTGCAGTTGTTTGAATTGATATTTATGAATCATTTTTTCAGTAAAAATTGTGTAGACTTTACTTGTAATTAAAGTAAACTTTGCGGATGTCGATGCCATTCTATCAAAAGAAAAATACGAAATTTACCATAATAATATTAGAGTGTATATATATATTGAATAGTTATTATAAACACGATATTTGGCAAAAAAAAAAATTATGAACATGATACATGAATGGTGAATATATAAGAAAATTAATTGTATAATTAACTAACTAATTCCATTCATAATTCACTAGTCTCTCATCCCATTTAAATGGAAATGGACTTGAATTTATTGTGAAGAAAAGGACTTAATGATTTAATGATTGTCAACAAAAACATGAACTTCATAATTAGTGTGGATTCTTATTCTCATTCCATAGTACACAGTAAGGATCACCAATAAGGAGTGAAAGAGAAATTAAAGATAACTGTGAATCAAAATGATGATATTTTTTGAGTGAAAAATGAATCCATTCCTCGAAAGTATATATCTACAGAATACCCAATAAATTATAGGAATGACTAAATGAAAAGAAAGTGACAAAAGATTACGTGAAAAGGATTTAGAATGTGATGATATAATGGTTAGTATCCTCTCTATAAATACATAGGTCTGATAGATGATCTGTTGTGTTATTAATTTTTAATATGGTTTAGCAAAGTGGCATTCCAGCAGTGCGATTGATATATACATATATATATATATATATATATATTGTGGTGCATAATTAATTTCTCCTTCAAAGTGATTACATAAATATTTATAAAATTATGCATGAATAAAATTTTCAATTTGCTGAATTATAACTTTCAGTAAATCATATATTACATTATTGTGAGTTTGTAACTTCCTCCTTTTTGAGCGGGTAAAGGAGTTCTATTAATTGTTAAGGCTGCAAGAATTTTCCTTCGGTTCTAAATATAGAAATTAGCTGAGAGGTTTACTTGGGTCTAAATGTAACTTCAATTCACTTTATGCCTTTCAAACTATCCTTATTAATTGGATATATAAATAGGATTTTCATCTATGAAAATAATGCATTAAATGGGATATTTTAGGAAATATAGGTCAAGTTCTTTGTACCCACTATATCAAGTTCTCCAATCACACATGTTTATGTGTTTTTGTTTTTTTTTTCATATGAATTTATAATTAAATGCTAATGTTTTAAAAATAGGACATATGGGCATGTGTGATTGGAGAAATTGACATAATAGACAAGGAAATTGATGTAAGTATTTTCTTTTAGGAAAACTATCTTACACTGTTACAAATAATTGAGCTAATTTTTTAAAAAAAATATTTGTTCTCTTTCTGACAAACTCAATTATTTCTATATATTTTGATATCTTTTATATGGGTTTTGTCAACTTAATTAGTCCCTTTTGACTTTAATTGATTGATTAATTATTTTAATATGTTTTATTTTGAATTAGTATTTTATAAGGGTAAAATTGTCATATTTTGGTTTAATTGTGACTAATTGATTTTTGAAGACAATTAACGCTACCTTATCCTTGAATTTGCTTGCATGTTCTTGGAAGATTCAAAAATATAAAAAGAAAAAAAAAAGAAAAAGGAAAGAAAAAAAAATAATTAGGGGGGGCAAAACATTGCGTTTTGTCCCAACCTAATATTCAACTATTCTTCATCTTCTCCAGGTGGAGACCGAAGCACGCAACAGAGTAGAGACGCCGAGCGAGCTTGGGGGCGAGGAGGCGCTGGCGGCAGAAGAAAAATTCAAAGACCAGCGAGCTGAGGGACCAGTGAGCGACGACGCCTTCACCTTCTTCTTCTCCTGGGCACGACAGAAACACAGAGACCAGCAACACGAGCTGAGAGGCAAGACCAGTGGCGTGAACTGATACGCACACGAGCAGATAGCAAGAGGGGTCCAGAGCTCGACGGCACCTTCCTCATTCTTCTCCACGATTTGTTTCTGGTGCCAGAGGAGGTCGACGGCGAGTGAACCAGGAGTGAGACAGCGAAATCAGTTCCGTCACCGTCTTCTTCAATGGCAAACCGTAACAGAGCTCTGATTATGGCATTTTTTATGGCAAACCGAGGCTAGAGTTTCATAATCTTCCAATTCAACAATAATGGCAGGAGCTTGGATCATCAAAGGGGAGTTTTAGTTGCTTTAATTTCTTACTCAACAATTGTTTAACAATTCCTAGGTCTTAGGATAGTTTTTCTGATTGTTGGGATAATTGTATTGCTTAATCTGATTATATTTAGAGATTATTGTGACTAAATTATTGCTTAGTATTTGACATTGGGCTGTTTATAGTTTTGATTTCAATTATAATGTTGTGGTTATGACATTTGTATTGATTTTGGAGTTAATATATTGTGATTTTCTAAGGTGGCTTAGAATTTTGGATCATATTGTCTCTTGCTAGTTTTAATTTTGTTATTTTGGATTTAAGAGTTCTAATTAAGCATTAGTTTTTAGCATCATTAATCCCATTTTACTATTCTGGTTGCAGTTAGTAAGTTGGGATTTTAGAAAAATATTTTGTGGCAACTTGAGGTGGCTCGGTTGTTGGATTACAAGCTTAATTATAATTATTAATTCATTGTTTTTAACTCCCACATCTTTTAGAGTGATGATTGCCTGTGTTGTTGAATTGGAAGATTGATTTTTATCAGTGTTATTTGTGTGTCTCATTTTCATTTCTTTAATCTTCATTCATTTTAATCATTTTTACATAAAAACAAAAAAAAAATATTTTAATTTCAATTTAATTCATGGTGTTTAATTAGAAATTCTCAAATCAAAAATCCTTTTTATAATTTAAGTTACTTGCATTTATTTATTAGGGTTTAATTTTATTTTCGGCTCCTCAAAGTGAATACGACCCGAATTGTGCACTATATTGCATTAATTCGGTTAATTTTTAGAGTAACCCCAAAGCAACAAATTAAGGGAAGTTAACTTCAAGTGGCACCGTTGCCGGGGAAGATGAAGAATAGTTGAATATTAGGTTGGGGCAAAACGTTGCCCCTAATTATTTTTTTTCTTTCCTTTTTTTTTTTATATTTTTGAATCTTCCAAGAACCTGCAAGCAAAATTCAAGGATATGGTAGCATTAATTGTCTTCAAAAATCAATTAGTCACAATTAAACTAAAATATGACAATTTTGCCCTTATAAAATAATAATTCAAAATAAAACATATCAAATCAATTAATCAATCAATTAAGGTCACTTTCCAAGACAGAGCAAAAAGAAAAACGATATATATCCTTTTAATGTAAGTTTCTAACAATCTGTGAAATGTGTTGTGCCGATATTATTGTTGAATTTCGGATTTGACTCTTCATCCATCATTATTCCAGTCCTAAATATAAAAATCAATTATAGGGAGTGAGTTGTAGTTCTAAGTGTAAAATCTTAATCATTTTATCTCTCATGTTTACTATTTTTTTCAAACTAATTTATTTAGCTTATAAACTAATATATATAATTGGTATTTTAAAGAGATCGTGTTAGGTTTATTAGAATTAAATAATTTATTTAGTTTTCTTAATTTTTTCATATTAGGTAAGTAACTCTTACATTGAGAATTGAAAGATGAGTTTATCTTTTTAGTGACGCCATCGGTGAGAAAGGGAATGTCACAGCCCGAAGAATGACAAAAACTGGAAGATCAACATTGGGTTGGAGGATTTTAAATGATCCTAATTAGCTTGGGTTAAAAAAAAAACCCTAAAAGAATTACGTTTTCCGAAGTTAGAATTTTTCGAAGCTAAGATGGGTAGCCGAGAATGATGGATATGGAGTAGCACTTTGGCAAGCTAAAATAATTATATCTAGTATCTCAACGAAAGAAATAAATATTTGTAATGGATTTTAAATAGTTTCTGCCATTAGCGGAGGATATTATATTCCTCATCACACCAATACAAAAATGTCAATGAGATTTGGAATAGATTTGAGTGAGTTTTGATAAGATTGGGAGGAAAAAATTCCATTGTGATTTTGTTCTTATTTGGATGAAAATAAAGCAAGATGAGGGGAAAAAATAAAATTGACATTTAGGTCCCAAAAATTTAATACGATAACATCTACGTCTTAAAATTTTTTATTAAAATTAAAATGAATTACAAATCAATTCATCTATTTGTAAATAGGATATTTTGAAATACAAATTATGTACTTAAATATCATGGGATCGTCCTAGCTAATAATTTGAAACTGAGATGCTCATATTTGCAGTTGTTTGAATTGATATTTATGAATCATTTTTTCAGTAAAAATTGTGTAGACTTTACTTGTAATTAAAGTAAACTTTGCGGATGTCGATGCCATTCTATCAAAAGAAAAATACGAAATTTACCATAATAATATTAGAGTGTATATATATATTGAATAGTTATTATAAACACGATATTTGGCAAAAAAAAAATTATGAACATGATACATGAATGGTGAATATATAAGAAAATTAATTGTATAATTAACTAACTAATTCCATTCATAATTCACTAGTCTCTCATCCCATTTAAATGGAAATGGACTTGAATTTATTGTGAAGAAAAGGACTTAATGATTTAATGATTGTCAACAAAAACATGAACTTCATAATTAGTGTGGATTCTTATTCTCATTCCATAGTACACAGTAAGGATCACCAATAAGGAGTGAAAGAGAAATTAAAGATAACTGTGAATCAAAATGATGATATTTTTTGAGTGAAAAATGAATCCATTCCTCGAAAGTATATATCTACAGAATACCCAATAAATTATAGGAATGACTAAATGAAAAGAAAGTGACAAAAGATTACGTGAAAAGGATTTAGAATGTGATGATATAATGGTTAGTATCCTCTCTATAAATACATAGGTCTGATAGATGATCTGTTGTGTCATTGCTAACATCTTTATTCACAAGTCCCTGTCCTCTGAAAATGCCAAAAGCATTAGCAGACAACTTCATCTTCCTATATTTTCAAAGTTTGCCAAACAAAAAAAGAAAAAAGAGCCAACTAAAGGTAACTCTCAAAATTTGACTTTTGTGGTGAAAACTTTAATTTGTGATCATCCTATATTCACACACTAAATTTTTTGTTTTTGATATGAATTCAAGTAAAAGTCTATTTCTGGTGTTTTAACTGTATAAAAGATTTTAATTTATTTTCTTAATTTTAGAAAGTATATTGTCAGCTTTTTAATCCTAATCCAATATATTAGCCTTAAATAGTAATTTTTTGTCAATGATTATATTATATTGATTAAAAATTAAGCTTAATATGTTATTATTTGAGAATATTTGTCAACACTTAAAATTTTAATATCAATTTTTTTTATTAATGGCATTAGGATTAAAAAGATGAAAAAATATTTTATAAAATTATCATATCAAAATCAAACCTCGTGTAATTTTAATAAAATTAGAGATACAGTTCTGCCTGTAAATTCATTTACATTGACATTGACACACACAGAGTATAGAAGTTGTCTCATATTTTATTAATTTATTTTGCTATTTTATCCCTATTTAATTATTTATATGACTCATATCATTGTATTTAATTTTCACACATTTCTCTCAATCACATATTTTCTCTCTTCTACATAAATGATGATTTTTGGGCAAAATGTTATATTTTTTGCGTATTTATTATCTCCACTTAATTTCAACTAATATTTTGAACAACATAGTTTGCTTAGTTGTGTTTTATTAAAAGCCGAGGATAACGCATTGGGTTGTATGTACGGAAAATCGGAGAATGCGACGTCTCGCCGTATATTGGTGGGCAAGTGGTAGTGCTTGCAATCGTAAGAGCTTTAATTTATACATTATATATATATATTTATATAACTATACGTTAAACCTGAAGTGTGAAGCACTACCATAGAGGGTGACAATAATTTTTTATTAATTTTTTTACCATCGAAAAATCCCTACCAATAGTATTTAATATTTTAAGAAAAAATAAATAATAAATTCAGTACTCTTAAAAAATTATGTTTTTCTATAAATAGCTCATTTCACATACAACATTTCGTCCCAGATACACAAGCACAAAGCACTTCTTCTTCGTCCCTAGCTCGCGGCCTCCTCTCTCTGTTCTTCTCTCACCGTCTCAGCATCTGGTGGTGCCGCCGTTTCTTGCCGCGGCAGAAGAGACGATGAGGGACATATGTGAGCTGATAGATGAGTTAAAACCAGCCATCCTAATGGTTTTGGTTCAGATGCTTTATCTTGGGATTAACATTCTTTACAAACTTGTCGTTGTAGACGGCATGAACTTGCGAATTGTAATTGCATATCGTTTTGTTTTTGCCACTGCCTTTATGGCTCCTCTTGCTTTCATCTTTGAAAGGTACTTAATTTCCTTTCAGTATTCTGCTTACTGTGAAGTAAGTATATGATGAACTGTCATTAAGCTTAATGTGTGGAGATCGAGGTAAGTAATTAAGCTACCCTACTACCACAGTCAAGAGAGAAAGCTAGGTAGAGACAAAGGTAGGTTTTAACTATAGAAGGACTGATATTGAGAAGCGTAAATAAAATACTTTGTTTGCTTCCTAATATATAAGCTAGTTTAGAGGCCAGATTTTGGTGCTAAATATGGCATATCAATTCATTTTTTCCCTATATTTATTATTTTTTAAAATTAATTTATCTAACTTATATAAACTAATATATCATCTAATATTATACAGAAGTATTTTCGAAAGATTATGTTATATTTGTTATAATTAACTAATTTATTTAAATTTTTTAAACTTGTCTAAGTTAGTTAAATAGGTTTTATGTTAAGGATGGGAGAGAGTATAAAGCTTGTTTAAATTAATGGATGAGAGAAATATATAATACTTATATTATATTAGAAAAAAATGAAAAAAATGGTAGGATATGGCCCCTCCCCCCAGTTCCTCTCTCCCCACTGAGCTCATAGTTATGTATTCTTAAAGTGTGTTTTGTATAACATACAAATTATTAGTGTGAAATTGAAAGGTATTGGTGAATTTTTTGCAGGAAAAAGAGGCCAAAGATGACTTGGACTATACTGTTTCTGGGACTTATATCTGGCTTATTTGGGTATTAATTTATTAATATTATTTTACCTTTTTATATATATATATATATAATATTACTACCTCCAATCCTTAATATAAGAGCTTATTTGACTTTTATTTTGGTTTTAAATATAAGACCCCAATTCATTTTGTTTCTCATATTTATCTATTTTTTCAAGGTAATCTTTATAGTAATGATAGTTTTAGCCAATATGTTTGATTAGCAAAGATATTTTAGAAAAGACAACACCTATTTATTACAAATAACTAACTTAATTAGTTTTCTTAATCTATTCAAATTAGTCAACTAGCTCTTATATTAAGGATCGGAGATAGTACTTCAATTGCTTATTTAATTTTACTATATAATCTAATTCTGGTCATGTAGTAATGTAATATTCCTCCTGTTCTAAATATAAAACTTACTTTGCAATGTCATTTACATTACAAAATGAGTCGCATATTTAGGATCAGACAAGTACAAACGCGACTAGAATATAGTTGGGATATTACTATACAAGATTACGTGTGTTGCTCTCTTAAATGGAATGTCGAATAAAATAACAACAATGACTTAGGTTTGTCTTGTTGTCATCATATCACTTACTTGAACTACCTTTGTGAGGTAAGATATATTAATAATGTCTTCCTCATTGTTTTTTATTTATTGTTAATAGATTAAATTTTACATGTCTTTCGTATAAAATTCAAGTCATATATAAATAATCTCTTTGATGACCTTCAAAGCATAACAATAAATTTCCATAAACTTCCAAGCTTTGTAAAGATTAAGGAGTTATGTGTAAAGAGATGTTCACATAAAGAACAGATTAATTATGATTAACAATTTGTAAAAAAAAAATTTAAAAAAAATTGGGGAATCAAGAAAAATTATCAGAAATGTATAACAAATTTTTTTTTTTTATAGAATTTTAGTTTTAATTAAGAGAATTGGACATATGATTTCATCATCTTATTTATAGTTTACGAATAAATTAAATGTACAGAGGAACATTGTCACAAACATTATATTTGGAGACGTTGGCCTTAACAACAGCAACGTTCGCATCGGCAATGAACAATCTCCTTCCAGCCATGACCTTTGTCATGGCCCTGTTCTTCGGGTAATAGCTTCTTTGGCAATCATGCACAATTACCATTTTGTCCTTACAAAGCAGTTTAGATTTATATTTATTGTGAATCTTTTTCCCTTTTATTTATTATTGTTTGATTTTATATCATATTTGGGCACATACATATTTTATTTTAATTTGCTTAATTGTGTTGGTTGGTATTTGCAATGATATAATCTTCTTTTGACTTTGTTAAGGATCTCCTACTTGGCTTCCACTAGTTTCACTTAATTTCATTATGGGTAGACAAATAACAATTTTACATTCTAAAGTAAATAATTAGGTTCATAACATTGTATTAATTATTAAATTTAACCCAGTTAACTATTTTTACCAATAAATTGATGAACTAGTTCTTTGACAGATTTGGTCAAAAGTTATTGAAAAATTATTCAGTTTGACTCAAACTGTAATTTATTCTTTTAATAAAATTAATTAAAAATTTGCAATTAATAAATTATGATCAGGTTGGAGAAATTGAATTGGAAAGCAGCAGCCGGGAAAGCTAAGATCATCGGGACCTTAATAGGAATTAGTGGGGCCATGCTTCTCACCCTCTACAAGGGTGCACGGATCCCCACTCCTTCCTTCCACGTCACCGTTTTACGCCCTCTAACCAGCCACGTGGCATCTTCCCACTCTTCCTCCGGTGGGAACACGCTCTTGGGTGCACTCGCTGCCGTGGGCGGCATCTCCTCGTTCTCTATGTGGCTCATCGTCCAGGTCCCTTATCATTTTGACCCGCTTGTCGTTTTGATCCTTGATGTTGTCGTTTACTCTAAGTTTCCATTTTTATTGTGCAGAGTAAGATGAGCAAGAGATATCCATGTCATTACTCAAGCACCGCATTGATGAGTTTTGCAGCTTCGGTGTTTTCTGTTGGGTTTGCTCTTTGCAGTGAAAGGGATTGGAATCAATGGAAATTGGGTTGGAACATAAGGCTCTTAACTGTGGCTTATGCAGTATGTGATTTTATTTTAATTTATTAATCAATTATACCCCTTCCAATCTTAAATATAAGACTCACTTTGTAGTGTAATTTACACTACAAAATATGTTTTATATTTAAGACAAAAAGAGCACCATATCGATTGACGACTAAAAAGTATTTAGCACAAATTTATATATATGGTGAATTATCTTATATTTGTATATTAATATATATATGTTATTATATATAAAGTGTCATGTAAATTATGTATTGTGTGTGTAGGGATTGGTGCCAGCAGGGGTGAATGTGGTGATGATAGCATGGTGTGTGCACAAAAGAGGACCTCTATTTGTATCAGTGTTTAATCCTCTCTTGCTTTTGTTCTTGGCTTTTGTTGGATCTTTCTTTATGGATGAGATGCTTCACCTCGGAAGGTACGTACACATATCTAATCTTTGCCTCTCAAATTTACTTTTTCCCTTAATAAATGACAATTTGAAATCAAATGAGAAGGATGTATACTGTTATTTTAGAATTATGGATATAATTATGAAATTATTACATCACCTATAAGAAACTTTGTCTCACTAAGTTGGTTACATAGGTCATATGAATATTATATTATTGGGCATAACAACAACTAATTCTTTTGAGAATAATGATTAAATGTATTTGATAGTCCCTTGAGTCTTAAATGTAAGACCTGGTAGAATGATTTGCTTTGATCTTAAATATAAAACTTTAATTTACTTTACCTTTTAAATTTATAATTTTTTCTTAAACTCTCTCGATTGATTGTATATATCCATGGAGTTTTCTAGTAAGAAAATAATTTTTAATACAAATAATTGAATGAAATACATTAGGAAAATCAATACAAGTAACTAACTTAACTAATTTTTTTAAATCTCTATCAATCACTTGTCCTGTTTCTAAATGTAGGATGAGAGGATTTTTTTTGTTTTTGTTTTTGGTATCGTTTTGTTTCTAAAAATACTCACATGAATGTAGAGTTCATATGCTAAACGTAAGTAACAACTAATACGAGTTTTGTTACATCACATAAAATACGATAAATGAGTTGCTTGTGACTCATCAATAGTACAGTTAATTAGAGTTTTTATATTACATATAAAATCTATAGACAGTGTAATAAAATAATTTGGCTTATAGTATAAAATTGTGATCATATGCAGTATAATTGGAGGAGTGCTGATAGTGTGTGGATTATATATGGTTTTATGGGGCAAAGCCAAAGAGATGAAGATGATGAATCTTTTGGATGTCCCATCACAGACCCTCCACGTGTCATCCCCTTCAGTTGAGATCATCGTCAAATCCTCCATTGGTGACCAGAAAGGCAACAATCTTAGTGCTTCAAACGTTGTTAACGGGGATCACCAAGATTCATCAGAAAATGGAAATAAAGTAATACGAGATGATGATGGGAAGAATCAAGAGTACATCATATCAAGAAACTAATTAGTCTGAGACGCTTTGAAATAGATCGATTAAGTCTGATATTTGGGCGTTGGTTTTTAATGTTTTGGGAATGATCACATATTCCAGCATTGTAATGGATGGATACGCTTGTTGTGGAAAAATTTTAAAATTAATTTCTCTCTTCAAATTGTTGGTTTTTTTTTTCTTTTTATAATGAAAAAGTTGATCGGGTGAAAACAAGTCTTATGATTTAATACAACCAATAAGGCAGGATCAATCTGAGATTGTTTGGAACTGAATACTCCATGCCATTAGCAGAAGCGGACCACATGACCACCGCTCTAGCTTGTGCAGTAACCTGTCTCGGTCCAACTGCTCTCCGGTTAAAACCCCCATTACGGTTTAACCAAACTTGCCTACAGACGACAGCGAACCAGACGTTCCACTTGAAACCCGAGACCACACAGCGTTGCTTAACATTCCACATAATCCAACTCTGCACATCCCGAATGGAGAAAAAAGCTTCACTGATCAGTTCAGGTACCACATCTAACCAGCAAGCCCGAGCAACATGACAGTCACGAACAGTATTTAAAACATCTTCATTCGCTTCATGACACATGTCGCACAAAGCGTGCCCATGTAGCTCTATCTATTCTCATTGTGTTAGTAAATAATCTCTGCCTCACTCAAAGCCATAAGAACAATCTACAACGTTCGGGTACCTGTATTTCCATAGAGCTCGCCAAGTACCATGAAAACGCGGCCCCGTGTCCCTCCCTAACATCGAATAAGCCGACCGCACAGAAAATCCCCATTATTATTATTAAACCACGTCGGCATATATTCTCTAGAAATCTGTAAAGGTGGATAATTTCTTAATAGCACTCAGAACTGAAACAGGAAGGAACTCTTGCATCTTATTCCAATACGGTGCCACATTAATTTTCTTCACGCATAAGTGGAGAAATCTCGCATAAAGCATAATTGCGCAAGGGTTCTAGATTAGGACATAGTTGGGTCGTTATATTTTAAGACGGACTCTATAAATTAAGGTTTTTAATAGTTTCAATAAAATATACTTTCTCTGGTTTATTATATTCCTCTGATCCTTAATATAGGATATAGTTAACTAATTTGAGTTTATTAAATATGTTAGT
The DNA here is from genome assembly GCF_004799145.2 of Neltuma alba. Lineage (NCBI taxonomy): Eukaryota > Viridiplantae > Streptophyta > Magnoliopsida > Fabales > Fabaceae > Neltuma > Neltuma alba. The sequence continues at coordinate 1,738 of NW_021634894.1, read as the reverse complement.
TAAATTAATTAATATGATATGTTTTTTCTAAAACACTCTGATCATCTTTCTTCATTCCCTCCCTCTCCTATTTGATTATTATTGGGGGGATATTAATAAGGTTAATTTGAAAAAAATTGATAAACATATAAAAAGTCTTGTATATAGAACTAACATCAACTTTTAAATTATATCCTACATTAAGGATCGGATAATTATAAGTCAATTTAATTAGTTCATCATTATTAAAACAATGGTATTTAACTCATTAAATATGTTTCAAATTTAAATATATTTTTAATTTTATCCATATTAATGAGGTTGTGAGGGAGAGAGAGAAAAAACAATAAGCTACATTTAAACATTGACAGATATGTATTACTCTGTCTCTTATTATAAGATCATTTTAACTAAATTATGCGGTTTAATTAAGAAAAACAGTTAAAATTAGTTAAAAAACAATTAATATGTAGTAAATATAATTTTTTTCCGAATATACCCCTATATATAAATGGGTAGATGTGAGAGAGTATTAGTAAAATAAATAAAGAAAGAGAATCTATTAAATGTATTAAATTAGAGATAAAATAGGTAATAATACATTAAATGTTCAGGCAAACTTAAAAGAGATCTTATAAAAAGAAACAATCCTATTCAAAAATTGGATCTTATAATAAGGGATTGAGAGATCACCAATTACTTTTCAAATAACTTATATGATTTTTTTAAAAGTGACTTATATTATGAATCAAGAAATAATTAAAAAACACTTTATAAATAGTGAAATACTTTTGGTAGAATCATTACTATTATTATTGTTGTTACTGATGTTTCAACTTTCGAGAAAATTCTTTGAGGTTGTCATCATTCTCAGCAAACTCACCCGTTAATTAAATGGCATTGAAAAGCCACCAACGTTAGTGGAGTCTCTCTCATCCATCATTATATTCCATCACTTCACTCACGTCCACAAATTGACAGAGTTATGGGCTCACTGTTGAAATTAATAATAATATCTCCACTTTCTTTTTCATACCAAGCTAGCAACTTTTTAATAAACAGAATATTAAGTTATAATTTATTTTCCATTTCTAGACTTATCTTAAGATCTGTTTGAATTGGCGGTTAAAAAAATTATTTTTTAATCTGAATTTTAAAAAATGATATTAGGTCAAAGGTATATTGGGTAAATAGTTTATGTTTGGATTCACTTTTATAAAAGTTAGTTTATAAAGTAGAAAAGTTATTTGGATTATGATTAGATAAGTAAGTTTAGTTTATAGAATGACCAAAATAGGTATGACCTTTATTAAATAATAAAAAATAATTAAAAATATGAATTTACAAATATAATAATCTAAATTGTTATAATAGGAAGAAGTTCTATATAATGAATAAAATATATTTACATTAATGTGGAAATTTTTTAACCAAATAATATTACATAATTAATTTGATGATATACTCTATACAATTTATGTATATATAAAATGAAAAATAATATCAAATATGTAAAACTTGTTTAAAACATATTTTTAATTTAAAAGACGATTAAAAATAAATAGGTAAAATTAGTTGGAAGCATAAGAAATATGCAAAGAGAAGTATAGGACAACATAAATATAGGGGTAAAATATATTTTGATTTTGAAAGTTACTTTTGGATAAGCAAGACAAGCCATATAAAAATTAACTTATGACTTAAGTGGCTTTTTGAGGTAAAATGACTTTAGTCAAAAGTGATGCCAAACATGATAATA